>NC_140931.1:192817760-193075260 GCF_014529385.1 Adiantum capillus-veneris
ATCTTTAGTCATAATTAAATGCGAGGCTATACGTACTTAGGTTCTGATGTTATAGAGTTATGTTGAGTTAAAGTACATATGGCCATATGGCTACTAGTATGGGCTTGATATACATGGATAATTGTTAGTAGCTTGAAGTCAGAGTCGTTTTTGTTGAGCAAAGGCTCATAAAACCTGTTTCTGCTTGGTCATCGTCATTTGTTTGTGTAAGTGCATGGGTGGAATAAAAAAGAGTGCCTAATGGATATGTCCAATGATGGGACATCTATATGCTTGCACAGAGTTATGCATGTTAAACAAGATGCGGTGCGAGAGAAGAGTATTGATGGGTTCTTCATGGAGTTAGTGTAGCGAGCAAAACATATAGCATGAGTGCTTCAAAAGATTTCACTACTCACAAGAAGGGTTTTCGTTGTCGAGGTTTTTCACTCTTCCTCACTGTGTCAAGTGCGTGAGTGTTTTGTTTTGACTACTCCGCCTTCTCCACCTTATATATTATATGGACTTTCACTCTTATGCTCACCTTTTCCAGCATGAGCGACATGACTTTATGTATGCTCAACTCTCCAGCTTGAGCTTATACCTATTAGCTAGACTCATAGACCACAAAAAAATATTAACTTGAAGCTTGGGTCTGACACTTTGCTCATTTACTGGCTTAGCTGCCCGACTCTAGACTCTTATGCCATGTAAGTTTAATGGCGACTTGGACTTACCTGATCACGTCCTAAAATCCAATTCCATATGCTTTTGATGTTTAGTACTTTCTCGTTAGTTTCTGTTTGAGATACCATGTTGTCCAATACATTGGAATATATCTGCTCTTCATTCCTTGGTAGCAAATTGTGGTCGCTTGATGAGACAGGTATTGATGTTGAAGAAATGGTTGATGAAGTCTTCTTCTTCCAAATAGTGTTCTTCAAAACTGTGACCTCCGCATTTACCGTTGCTTTGATTTTGTTGTTAGAGGCTGTAAAGGAGTTGTGTATCTTTCTTGTTGTTGAGCCTCAATCGCGGATTTTGGAACCCACATTGTTCTTGGGCCTGGTGTGATGTCCTTTTCCACTTGCCTTGTTTCTTCTTTGACTTGATGGTACCTTGTCTTTAATTTCCAAATATGGCTGTTACTTTTGTAAAGGCCTTGCTCTTGTAGTAATTGACGAGGAATCCATCTATAGGTTGTAGTAATCTTGGGTGTAGCGGGTGACTGCTCTTCATTTTTTGATGTTTCTTGCTTTTCCTGGGCGATTTCTTGATAAGCTACTACCTTAGGTAACCAGATTTAAAAGTTACCCTCATAGAATCCTTGTGCTTTGAGTTACTCGACTGGAATGAATCTTTGGACTTGCTTGGAGGTGATCTTCACTTGACTTTGTTGTGTAGTCTGGTAGAATTCTGATTTCATTACCCAGACTTGTCGTATGGTTTGTCCAGTGAAAGACCTTCTCTTTTGCTTTTTGTACTTGTCCTTTCTCTTGGTTGAGTTATGTGATTGATGTTGACGGCTTTGTTGATTCCTGACTGAGTGGTTGTCATGGGATGGATATCGCCAGGCTGTTATCTTGGGCTTGTTGACCCAAACATCTGAATTTCCTTTCTTGTAGCCTTGTGCAATAATTGACTCGCTTGATGTGATCCATCCTGTTACCTGTGCTTGTTGAGGTTTTTCTTGTGATTGTATCCAAATTGGATCATTAACTTTAATCTGTGCTTTGGATACTAGCACTTGGTTGACCTGTTTTGACTTCCTTTGGAGACATTCGGGCGATGGAAACTTCGGTTGATAGACTTTTATCTTGGGTATCCATTGTTTTGTTGATGGTTTGGCTTTTGATGTAGAGGCTTTGTCTTGCACTTGCATTGGCGGGGCTACAGACTATGGTCTTACTTTAGCTTTGCCTTTTTCAATAGCCAAGAATCTTTGAACTGTTGTAGGCTTGACCTCTGTTTCCACGTGATAGCTTGTCGTGATGACCATTGTTGAAGATTCAGGCTCGTTTTCAAAGACTTGTGCCCACGGCTTGGACAAAATCAAGTGTGTTCCCATTTGTCGAGAATCTACCACCAAGAATTTTTCTTTGACATTCTGTGAGCGTAGTTGGAGAGTAGCTTCTGCAATCCCCATACTTATAACATCTACTTCAGGTGAGAGATTTACCTTTATCTGAATATCATAAAGCTTTGGCTTACCTAGAAGTAACCACATGCCATATGACATGACATTAGTCGTGGAATTTGTATCAATTTCTGCCATAAAATTCATCTTGACTCCGTCTTGTGCACTTAGCAAAAAGTTGATCTTCTTTGGTACTAGATTGCATGTGTTCTCTTGAGTGACTTGAGCAATCTTTGGCCTGGACTCCTTGTCATCTTCTTCTTCATTGTTCACACTTGTGAGTTCATCTGTGTGTTCTATCTCCTGCTTGACCACCATTTCCTCTGATATGTCTTTTGGAGAGACAAAATCAGCATTTGGTTCCTGTAGAATCATAGGCTCTTCTTCCTCGACTTCAGCTGTTGAAATGTCACCAATAGTGTTTGAACTTCTCGTCACTTGCTGCACCTCTTCTTTGATTGATTCCAAGTCTTCATATTGCTCGTTTGTAGGTGCTCGACCTGAAGCATCTTCTTTGGATCTTAGCCCTTCTTCCTGCAACTTTGCTTTGTTGACTTGCGGCTCCTTCTTTGTACTATGCATTCGAGTTGGACAGTTTGTAGTCAAGTGTGTTATCGCACACTGATTGCAAAGAGCACATATTTCTATATGACCAGTATTCGAGCTAGGTATCTGGTTTTGTGTTATCCCCATAGCTGATAACCCTATTTCGAACTCATACTCAGATTCTCCATCTGTCTCACCCATAACCCTTAGCATGTAGTAGGGGACTATGTCATACCCATTCTCATCGCAAAATTTTGTTGGTGTGGTCTCATTAACACAGACATCCAAAGTAGCCAATATCTGAGTCCACTCTAGCGGTTCTAACGCCTCCTCCGGAAAAGGTTCTCTTATGTAAGCATCATCTTCTAAGACCCTCTCTAAGGAATTCTCATTTCTCCCAAATTCATTACACTCCGATGCTCCGCACATCCAGATTTCTTTCTTTTTGCCCATCCACGGATGGTCTGTTGATCCACTTTGTGTTGTAGAATAAAAATCTTCCACGGGCGTTCTAGTTACATCTTGGTAACTATGATTTCTCATATTTACACGTGTTGTGGTTTTAGCATGTCGCAAGCATAGAAAATCATAACCTCAATCTTGTACCATCTTGAGTTGCCTCATGAATGGTCTTCCAAGGATGATTTCATAGTTATTTTTCTTGCCAAAGTCAACTATGGCAAAAGTATGCGCATACTCTATACCACAAGAAGACACCACTATCGCTTCTAGCAATCCCATGGGTCTTTCCACATGCCCATCCGCTAACTTTAATTTTATTCTGGTTGTTCTAAAGGCGGGCCTACCCCATTTCTCCCATATTCGTTTTGTTGCTATGGAAATTCCTCCTCCGCTGTCAAGTATATCTTTCGTTTCAATCCCATTGTACTCGACAAGCAAAGTGTCATTACCATCTTCTCCTTCACAGTACTCTCTTACTTTGTTCAGAGGTACCGGTCTTACATTTGATCTAGGTTTCTCGATCTCATCTAGCTCTTTTTCCAGGAACCTTAACGGGCTTTTGATCCCAATTTTTTCCAAGAATTTTCCTATATCCATCCACATACTTGGCTTGATTTTCAAAAGCTCTGCCAATGTAATTGTGCACTTCACTGGCGTGGATAGCAAGACAGTCAAATTTTTTGTGTCCAATTCTTTTGTCCCCCCTAGCCTCTGTGATGGAACTCGCAGAATCTCAGACTTTGCCTCAAAATCTCCCATGTACTGTGGCAAAGTTCTTAACGATGCAGGTCTACTGTCTTCGGAGGCTACCGATCCTACGTCACCATAATATGATCTCGCATCAACACTCATTTGTGTTCTATCTAATGTGATTTTAGGAAATTGTGCTAGTCCAACATCCTCTTCTCTTTTTTGGGCATCTCAGGCAACCTTCCATAACTCCTCTAGCCACTGTTCCTCAACTATAGGAACATAGGGTGGGAAATCCCTCATGGATTCATCTGTTGTATTTTGGACTACCCTCGAGCCTTGCGACCTTGGTAGTGGTTCTTCCCTATGATCCACTTCTTCTCTAGGAAATTCGTCTACTTTAATGCTCTCATCTTTGTGCACTAGGGTGACTATCCTATCCTTCACTTCTGGTGGAGGTGGTTCTAGCAATGCTTGAGCAGTTTCAATGAGCTGCTTACACATTTCTAACCTCTGCTTCTCTAGTTCAGGATAAGGATAAGTCATCCATCTTTGTTATAAGGTCTGTCTATTTGCCAATCTAGCCTCATAAGCTTGTAAAATCGCGTCTAAAGGCTCATTCACTTTGTCCACTAGGACAAATCCTCCAGAACTAGCACTCTTGGGTGCTTCAGCTAATTTAAGGGTTTCAACTTCCCTTTGCTGTGTCTGTTGCTCTTGAGCTGTTTCCAACTTAGCTGTAACAGTCTTTTCTTCTCCTTTCTCCCTTTCGAGTCTCGCTTTCATTCTAGTCCTTCTTGCTCGTCTAGAGTTTCTACGGCTTTTGGAACTCTTACTAGTCTCTCCATCTGTAGGCTTCTGCTCTTGCAGTTTTGCTTGTGCTCTTGTGACAACGTTTACTGGAGCAACTTGTTTACTTTCATCTTCTTGTTTAAGCACCTGTTCTTTTGCAATTGTTTCTTGCTCTATTGTTGTTGTCGTCACTCCTTTTGTTGCGGCTCGTTCTTTCTCTGATTTGCTGGTAGAAGGAAAGGTAACATGTGGTTGCATTTTACCTTTCTTTCTTGGATTCTTAGGACAATCTAAAATCATATGTGTGATTGCACACTCATTACAATATACATTTATCATGATATCATGGTGTGGACAATCCTTAATCAAGTGATCACTACTACCACATCTGTCACATGGACGTATTGGTTGTTGTGGAAATACTTGATATTGACCTTGAAGTGGCCTCTGATCTACCACATTTCTTTCTATTTGAAGCTCATGACTCACAGATGCATTTCTAGTAGCTATGGGTCTTTCACTTAAGAACACTTGTTCCGCTACATGATGATATCTAGGCGGTTGAGACATAACATGCTCAAACCCTGGTGGAGACTTAGGTCTACAGTCAGAACAATGTTGCATCGGATGGTCCCCTCCACATGTCATGCACCTGCGCCGTTGAGGAACTCTATAGGCTGGTACTCTGTCAGAGTGTTTGATGCGTTGCATCACATTCTCTATGATTTGGTCCTCAACATTTACTTGGTTTTGTCCTAGATTCCCTCTTTGATCCTCAAGATCAGCGGTTTTCTTTTTCTCACTCGTATAATTCATGTTCTTCTGACCATCTTCATAGAATTTGCAATTGTCAACTAGGTCAACTGCCACTTTGGTCACCTCTTCTAAGGTTTGGTATCTTTTCACGTGTAGGTCCTTTTGGAGATTCTCATTCCTAAGCCCTCTGATGAAGCATAGGATCTGACGTTCTGGTGTGGGTAACTCTTGCATAGGACATCTAGCAACATATTGCTTGAAACGCAGTATTGCATATCGCAATGTTTCTGTTTCGAGTTGTATAAATTCCTGAATCTTAGGAAGGGTGGGTGTCATGTTTTATGCCCCTCTTGGTGAATTCTTGAACAAATTCATCCAAAATTTTCTCAATGGTTGTGAACTCTCTTTGGTTCAATAGTTCAAACCATGCTTATGCATTGTCCTCCAATGTAAGTCCAAAACCCTCATACTACGTGTGGAAGTCCTCTACTCGTTCTGCTCGTAGGACTTGCTTGAAAGCCGAGACATGGGCATATGGGTCTCCTATGCCATTGTACTTTCTATTTACCCATTTTCTTAGTTGAGATGGTCTTATACTTTGGGGTGCAAAGTATGGAACCATACTCCTCTCTGGTATCGTTTTATCTCTCGTTATCGCTCTAGGAGGAAATCCAGGTGGTGGTCCCCTCTTTGGAATTCTCTTAGAGGTTCCTGTGTTTGGTGGATGTATCTGAGGTTCTTCATTGACCAAATATCCACTCATCTCTAATTTGGTTCGCAGATTTGTGCTTTCTACAGCTCTATATTCTCTTCCATACTTGTCAACAAATAAAGATGTCCATTGTCGGTCGACCTCGTATGTATAGACATATAAGAGCTTGTACTCTGTCACCTCATCTAGGTAAGGCTCTAAGCAACTGTAAAGGTTGAATTGATTTCCATTAATATACCTATATAGTCCTTCACTTTCATGGTTATACGTCCAAACTCTCTCCACAAAATTGGTCTTTATGTATTGTAGGTTTGGAAGATCTATTCTGGGCGGGTGCTCATCTATCCCTGCAATCCATGTGCTTGTATAAGCTGAGTCTGAGTCTGATGTAGACATGACTTCTAGGCTTAACATCTCTAGCTTGCTATAGTAATACCTCTCTCAGTGTGTTCAAGTGTTTTGGTCAGGGAAAATCCAAAACTACGTCCAAAACCGTGAGCGTTTTCTCACAATTCTCTCAAATTGTCGGTTTTAGACACCCCTGACTTCTGGATGCATTTTGAGGCCTTAAATAGCGTTTTTTTCAAAACTGAAAATAGACTTAGGATGACTTCCCAATGTCCAAAATCCACCAAATTTTGTGTGTAACCTCCTGAGAGGCTAAACAAGCTATGCTCCAGAGGGTTTTGAAAAATTCAGTTTCTTTGGCCCTGCTTTGAGTCTATCGCGATAGACTTAGCAAGTACCCCTTTTATAGGTCAAACTTGAACTTTGACTATACCACTGTGTTCCAACACCTGTCCTTAGTCCTCCTGCCAATTTTCAAGTGGTTTGGACTTTTACTTTGTCAGTTAGACCAGATCTGGTGTTTTCTACAAGCTGAATCCTCTCAAATGGTCTTCGACCCACTTTCTGATGTCCAAATGACTTCAAAATTTTTATGTGTCCTTGATAGCACCTTTCCAACCTATGCCATCGAGGTTTTTGAAAAATTCAATTTCTATCATTGGGTTCTTAGTCTATCGCGATAGACTCACCAAGTATGCTAAAATGACACTTTTTTCAAATTTTATATTCACAGATGTGTTTCCTACACTCTGTAGATCATGTATACCAAGTTTCATAAGGTTTGGAAATTTGGTCAAGTCCCTTTACCCAATTTGTCTCTAAAGTTTGACTCTAAACACCAGACTTGAGGTTTAGTGGTCAAGCAGGTGTCCAAGTACACTCAATTTTTGGGAGCAACCTTGTATTGATGTGTTTTACCTGTGGTATGAGGGATTTTGCCTGTTTGTGAGTCTATCTCCAATTCACCAGTCTATCGTGATAGACTGAGCAGAGAGCCACTAGGAAGTGATTTTTTTTCTGTTTTTGGACAGTTTGGTTCCCAATGCCCTTAGAAGCCTATCCCCAAAGTTTCATTCAATTTGGACTTCTTTTCCTTTGGATTTAAGCATTTCACAGTTCACTTCCTTACACTCGGAAAAAGAAAATTCCCACTTAAAGGCACAAGCACTGATGCAAATGCTTTGAAATTTCACATACAAGCTCTAGAGCATATGCAAAACAAGGTCTTGAGGTCAAACTTTTTTGAAAATTTCATGGATGGTTGAATGGTTGTTTTTGCTTTCTGGCAAGCAAACAACCTCTTGCTTACCTTTTGCGTTTTTCTTTGCGTTTTTTTTTTTTCAAGTTCTTCACAACCAAACACACAAACCACAAAACCTAATCTAAACACACAACAAAATAACATAACCATACCTCAACCCCATGGTGGACCACCTCGGCGCGACGTAGGCTCCCTGGCTATCCCTCAGTCAAGAGATCCACTCTCTGACTTCCCACTAAGAAGGCAAATGGTGACAACACTCTAGAAACTCTAGAGAAACGATATACTATCAAACACGAGTGATGCGGTCTATGCTAGTTTAGGCGCTTCGTCCCCGGCAACGGCGCCAATGTTAGCAGGTACGCCGCGACGAACGATGGAGCACAGCGAGAACACAGACCAACAAACTGTCAATCCGAGGACGTAGCTGACCCGACTAGGGCATGGAGGCAATCTCTGGGTTGTCAACCCTAAGCTAGACATGAACAACCCTCTACAATCACTAATCCTACCACAACACTACCATAAAGCAAAGAAACAGACAACGCATCCTACGAAACACTACAAGCTCGAGACAGTCTCAAATCATACCGGAATGACTCGAAATCAGAGGGTAAGACTCACAAGGATATATCCTATATAGCCAAACACCTAAACCCTGAAAATCATACCTGTAAGACCTCTAATTGCTATCGCGATAGACTCAAAACAGCAATTTCCAAAGCTTCCGAAACTGATCTACAAATACATCAACACGAAGAGCTTCTCACCCTGATTCTAACGACTACTTGATCATTCAGATCGGATGTCGTTTGAGATACTTACGACCAAATATAGCTCGTAGCAGGCGGGCTCGCGATGTGGTCCTCGGCTTGCATTGCTTGCGTCGACGCGGAGAGCTCCTTGATGCTAACACGCTCCTACTCTCATATCTGCAATGTGATTAGTGTGCGCGACGGTGTGTGTGCGTGAAGCTCACTACTGTGTGCTGCAAAACCCACGACTGTATATTAATTGAGATAACGTAATGTGTTTTTTACAAAGCCTTAGGTTTCAGCTTATATACCAAGCCTTCAAACCTAATGTCCGGCCAAATGATCTGAATTGTCCCTAGGCTTCTACAGAGCTTAATTACAAGAAACTGAGTTGGCTTTACTCATTATACAAGCATCTGCGGCCAAAATACAAGTACCGATTTAAAATATGAGGTTCCCGTAAACATTACAAAAGTGGCCGTAATAGCTCAAAATAATAATAACGGGATATTCCATGACGTCCATGAACTCGTATCTTCATGTTGCAGCATCCATCTTCATATTCATTACTTCATCACCATCTTCATGTGGAATCTTTATAGAATCTTTGAGGAATCTTAATAGAATCTTTATGGCAACGTTGTTGAAAGGGTGTCCTTTCAACACTGTGTACTGGTTATCTAAACTCCTATCGTAAACAAGAACCCAATACCCTTCTTGAATATCTCTTGGTCGTAGCCTATGTCCTTTATCAAAAGAATCCTTGTTCTTTAAACGAGCATTTCTCAGTGTTTCCTTTGCCGTTTCCACATCCTTATTTCTCCTTTCCGGTTGTTGAATCCTCAAAGCAAGTAGACTCTGCTCATCTCTATATCCCAAGGTGAGATACTCCATGTAGCTACTGTCTCCTCAAGAGGCATAACAGGTTTCTGACCATACATCAACTCTAATGGCATGAACCCTGTAACAGTACTGTGCATGGTATGGTGAGCTCATAAAGCATATGGTAGCAATCGAGGCCAATCACCATTATTTCCTTTGCATGCTTTAGCCCATGCCTTGATAATGGGGGGATGTTCCCTCTCATTTTTACCATTTCCTTTCGGGTTATATGCCATAGTGAGTGATAACTTAATACCTAGACGAGAAAAAAAATATCTAGCCTCATCAGCATCAAGTTCTCCTCTATCCACACAATAAATTTACGAACACGCCTATATCTGCATATTACATCTTCAAGTAAAAACTTGCATACCACACTTGTAGCTTTGGTTTGCAAAGACCTCCCTTAAACCTTGTCTTAATTATCAATATCTAATTCTCCTAAATGATTTTCTCATGTTAAACTAATCATTTAATATGGAGAAGTGATAGGGGAGAAAAAGCTAGAATATTGGTTAAACTAGCAAACCGGCCACAGTAGGGATCAAAAGGAGGGAAAATAGGAATCCAAAGGGGGGGCCATCTGCAAAAGATCAATGTGCAACAATGGGATTAAAAGACTCTAAGGTTCATCCCATTAAGACTTCCAAAATGCTAAGGCTCCAAAATTCAAAGGTTGTGTCCAAAGGTCAAACATTAGGGGAACTGGATTCTTTGTGTGTGTCACAAAAAGTCTTCACAATCCGTACATAGGAGGGGGTGAGCCTGGCAAGCAGGGGATGAGAGAGAAACTCACACAGTTACAAGCTTCATTTGTACACAAGGGGAAAGAGGGACACATGTCAGCTCCCTAGCCCAGATGCCCACAAGGTGTACTCAAATCCTATTGGATGGCCTTCGAGGTGGACCAATGAGAATTAGTCTAGAGTAAATCTAGTTTAATTAATTTAAAAACACTTAATAAAATAACCAATGTGAATTAAGCTCTCTAGAAGACTATTGGATAGTCTCCCAAGGGGACCAATGAGCATTCAGTAGCCCAATGGCTTCCTTGATTCCTATTGGCTAGAAGGAAAAGGGGTCCAATGAGAGTTTAGTTGCATTTATTAATTACCTAAAGCTCTCACAAAAGGGAAAAGGGGGACACATGTCAGAGGGATATCACTCATGCTGCTTAATTTCCATTGGCTAGGCTTGGGGAGGTCCAATAGGGTTGTAGCTTGAGCAATTAGCAAGGGGGTTCGACCAAGAGAGAGGGGGGGATGATTTTTGCAAGACATTATCACACACATACTCAAACAATCTCATGTGTGAAGCAAAGAAGAATCTCTCTCCTTCTCAAGCTTTAATGGAGCTTACCACGTACGCCAAGCTTGTGAGAAGGGAGGCCTCCACCAGCAACTCTTGGCTTTGTGATGCAAATCCAACCAAGAGCCAAGCTTCAATGCATACTCATCTCCTCCACCATGCTAATTACTAAGCTAAGCTATGCTAATATGAGTGATTATGTGAGAAGATGTATATCTTTTTCGTAAGAATACTCCTTCTTCCTCTCAATCTACTCTCATACCCCGATAGCTCTCACCATCTTGGAAGGTGTGTGAGGCCTTGGGTCTGAATGATGTTGTGTTTGATAAGTGTTTTTCTTAGTGCATGAAATTTTCCATCTTCATTGCACTAGCTAGTATTGAAGGAACACAACAAATTGTATTGTAAAATTCCCCTCTTAATGGGAGAAACCATAATACAAAGCCTTTTGGAGGGGGGACCGGCTCCATGCAAATCTGGTCCTCAACTATTGTCAACTGCTTAATTTCTCTCTCTTTTGAAATATTTTTCATGCTATCTAGCTAGGTGTTATGATTTTTGTTGCTCTCCACCCAAGCACTCTTGTTATTCTCATTAGGAAGCTATTCTAATGAAATTCTCACTATGTTCATGCTATTTTCCACTACACACAAGTTACTAGACCATTAAAGGTTACATTAGTATTAGAGCACAAGGTTTTTCTTTTCTTGCTCAAGAAGAGAGGTATTCACGCTAGCTATAAATGGTTGGTACTATTAGTTGCATGTGAGTAAGTAGAATTTGGATTTTTCAGCCTTGTAGTGCGCCTGCCTTTGTGCAGTTAATGGGGCATCACCATCGAGAGCTATGGTCTTAATAGTGGAGTCCTATGGGGATTGCCTATGGCTTAACCACTATTGAGCTATTAGAAGCCGATGATGTTTTGGTGTTGAATGACCCTCTCTTCTATTCCTTGCAATCAGTGGTATTTGAGCCACGGGTACAGTAGCTTGAGTGCTTTTTCTAAAGGGGTAAAGAGGAGTAGCAACTAGGGCTTGAAGTGCCAATGTACACCTAAAAATTTTACACCTAATAGTATTATAATGGATGACAATAGTAAAGAGAGTGAAATTAATGTTGATAACTTTGATTTTGCTAATGAGCAGGCTACTAATGATGCCCCGATGCTTGTTAACTGTCTTATTTCTAGGCTTCAACAAGCCATGGGCAGTCCATCCCTCCAAAGTGAAGTGAAATGGGAGCTTCGTGCTCATGGGATTCTCCAAGCTCCCCACCATGACGAGAGAGAACCTAGGAAGCCTCCTTGTGAGACTTCCAAAAGAGGCCTCTCTCTGATTCAGGAAGGAGAAGAGGATCCATATTAAGGGCTCAGAAATTTTCTCCTTGATGACACATCTCCTTCTCAAAGGAGAAATCAAGAGCCTCCACCGAAGGAACGAGAACGAATTGAGTCTCCCACCACCTCGGTGGAGATGGCTCCACAAAGACGGTGGGCTAAATGCTCTCCAACACCTCCAAAATGGAGAAGACCATCGCATACTTCTCCACACCATACTTCAATGGGGGATGACACAAAGCAAGAGAAGAAAAATTCAAGAAAGAGGACACCCTCTTCTCCATCTCCTTCATCCTCTTCCTCTTATGAAAGTGACGGTGAAGACAAAGAAGAAGAAGGAAAGAAAAATGCGAGAAAGAGGTCACTTTCTTCTTCATCTTCCTCAAATTCTTCATCTTCTAAAGAATGTGATGGTGCAACCTTTGAACTATAAAGAAAAAGAGGCCATAGGAAATCCTATTCCGCATGGAAGAGGTCGTCCAAGCTCAAGAAATTCAAGGAGGGAGGGAAGAGCATATCTTTCCTTACCTATGATGGCACTTTTGGTGCTACGGACAAAGTCTTGGCCTTTATCCAACAATTCAATGCCGCATTTGGAGATGAGGGCTTCACGGAGTCCTCTAAGATACACCATGTATCTATGCACTTTCAAAAGTCCTCCAGGCAATGGTGGTCTAGCCTACGGGCCAACGATGAAGCTCCACGAACATGGAAAGCTTAAGAGCTTCCACTATGAAGCAGTTTTTGGCCACCAATGCCAAAGACAAAGTACTCACCAAATGGAGAAGATTGAAGCTCTCTCCCTACGAATACATTCACAAATATATAGACAAGTTTTGGGATTTACAACTCAAAGCCACTGTCTTCAAGAAGTTGGATTTTGGAGAGCAAAGTAACAATTTTGTGCGGGCTTAACTGAAGAAATGGTAGAGTATGTCAACTCTCCCAAAGGCCACGCACCATATCAACGGTTATACACCATTCTATGGTGGCCTCTCGAATCAATTTCCAAATGGGGGCTAAAAGAAATTATAAGCCCATGGAAAACAAGGGCTCCAATGAGCCTAAGGGGAAGGACAATGTCCAAAAGTCTCCTAAGAGCAACTCCAACAAATCTAAAGAAAAGGGAGTCTATAAAGGCAAAAATAAACTCTCTCCAAGATCTTGAGCGTTATTACAAGGATAACCGTTGTTTCAAGTGCAGCGAACAAGGGCATGTGTAGCGCGCTTGTCCCCAAAAGAACACCCGCCATGAACCTCCTAGAGCTACCTTGGTCGAAATCCAAGAGGAGGAAATTCACGTCAAAGGATCTCCTTGATGCCCTGCTTGGGGAAAGGTAAGAGAACATGATGCTTTTATTCTCTTTGAACCTGGTTCTACTCACAATTTTATATCTATATAGTTGGCCACCAAGCTGGGAATACAAGTCTACGAGATGGGAGATGTCCTACCCGCAGACGGTGCTTTCAAGGGGCAATAAGCTTCAGTCACTCCCTTAATCGGGAAATTGAGGCTCCATGTCCAAAGCTACGTGGACAAAGAGGACTTCTTTATCTCTCCTCTCAAGCATGAGGATGTAATCCTAGGGCCACCATGGTTTGATCGCATGGCTGCCAATGTTAAATTCCCTGAAAGGAGAATCTCCTTTAAGTTCACGGAGAAAGATATGTATATAGATGCTATGAAAATGGATAACACTATACCCCATTGTATATATACAAGCTTTCAACAAGTCAATAAAGAGCTCTATTTCCGTGTACATGATTTTTGTTAAAGATTCTCAAAATGAACCTAATGTTTTAGCAAAAGAAAATATACACAATCAAAAGGAATTAGAGTTATCCAATTTTCTCAAGGGGTTTCAATATGTCTTTATTAACGACATCCCTTGTGAGATACCTCTTAAACGAGGCAATGATGATCATGCAATTAAACTTTTTCCAGGAAGTTCACCGCCTAACAAACCTCCTTATAGAGTTTCTCAAGCTCAACAAGAGGAGATTATGCGGCAAGTCCATGAGTTAGTTGAGAAGGGCATGGTAAGGCCTATCTCATCTCCATTTTGTTCTCCTGTGCTATTAGTGAAAAATAAAGACGGCACATATCGCATCTGTGTCGACTATAGAGCACTAAATAGGATCACTATCAAAAATAGGTAGCCTGTTCCATGGGTAGAAGACCTATTGGATAAGCTACAAGGGTCCACCTAGTTTTGTAGTGTTAGACAAGGGGAACTAGAACCTAGGAGTCCACCTCCCAACCACCCACTATATAGCATGGCCCCTGGCCCTTTTCCCTAGTTGGACTCCCTTTCCACACTGCCTAGCCCGGCCTTGCCCTTGTCTAGTCCAGCCGTGTCGCTGTCCTGAAATTACTCCCCCCTTAAAGAAGAGTTTTCGTCCTCGAAAACAAAAGTGGGGAACTTCTTCTTAAGAACACTAATGTTTTCCCAAGTGGCATCCTTCATGGATCCAGCTGTTTGGTTGACCGGCACACGGTTCCACAGGAGGTTCAATAAAACCAAGAGTAACATCTTGATTTTCCACATTGATGTCCATTTGCAACCAGCTTGTGTTACAGATTCCTATCCTACCATTGTGTGTAGACTCCATTTAGAACACACATGAGTATTCAAAACGAGGTATCACAAAAAGATGTACTCTAAAGAGTACCTCTTTTCACTTCCATGAAAGTAACTTGCTAACATACTCATAAGCCAAGTTTAAGTCCTTGACTTGTTTTCCAATTTCAGCAGTAAACAACCCCACCATCACTAGTGTTCAAGGTTGAGAACTTGATTTATACATGAAGAGACTACACGTAGTCGCAAACATGCTTTAATCCTTATAAGAAAACTCCAAGTAGAGCAATTAATGCTTACTAATTGGATCGTGTGGTACTAACGTACACACTTGCATATCCTTTAGCACAAGATAACACTTTGTAATCTGCATATCCCCTTGGATAAGTGACAGTATGGAGGTGTATTTCCCCCACGGTTTACACCCAATCTTTCCAGGTGGCTGGTAAACGGGGATCACAATATTGTACCACATTGCTAAGGAATAAACAATTGGATGAATAACCATCATGGTTAACTTGAAAGATCTACAAGCATCCAGACCGAGCCATGACCTCTATTGGTGATTGTTAGAACGAAAAGTAAACTCATGGAGATACTGCACATAGAGTGCAAAAATGCTTCATAAGCAACAACTTGAGGAATATGCATACCGTTCCAAATCAGCCTTTGCTAAACACTAGGGCCCATAACACCTAGTGTGCATGCATTTAGCAAAAAACAGATCCGAACCTGTATATTCATGGTGATCCTTGCCAATACTTATGGCAAATGTGATGCACCTAGCACACATTAAAAAGGAATGTAAATAGTTCTGAAAATAAAATAAATACTTTCAGTTGCAATCTTGTGCAAGCCTTGTTGAAACGCTTGAACAATAATAGAAGGTGAAACATTGATCACTTCTAGGTACAAACAATGAAACTTTTTCATTAACAACTTAGAGCCTTGCTACATGTATAAACAACCATCTATAATGTTGTTGAGTAGTACTTGTACGTGAACAAGTCATGCTAAGTATCCAACAATTTTTTGCCACTGAAATTTATCCTGATACTTGTGCTGAAAAATGGTCTAAAAAACATATGTGACCAGCACCTAGGGACTTTGTCATGACACATAATTGAAATAATGGCGCCAGTGTCAGTCCAAAGACTAATATTATCCACATGTGGAATATGTCTCATGTGAGGATGTGTAAACAAGAACATCCGTCAAGTACAAGATGTACTTGTGTGTGGAGGTAACTCTAAACACTTTGCGACAAGAGTGAGAGGGATCCTCATTCATTGCTCCACACTGGCTAAACCGAACTCCTTGAGTCCCTCGACCATGTTGTGACAACATGTGCCAAATCGAATCCTACAAGTGGATTCATAATAGCATAATGTACATTGGACACTATTGCCCAAAATACGTATTTTGACATGCGCTTGGCATGGCCCTAAAATATTCAAGCATATTTAAACGACTCAAAAAAACCAAGCAATGCATACTAAAAACTGGAATAATGCCAAATCAATAGATGCGTACCTGGAGATTGAACTGAATGTTCACGTACTCGTATTCAATACAGAGGATCACGTATACTTGTGAAAAAACAAGCAACATTGTACCATAACACCTGGGTGTTGCCCAAACCCTTTGATTAGAATCTACGTAGTCAAACCCCTTGGTAATATCCTTTGTAGAAACTGCTCGACTAGCAGGTAACGGTAACCAACATAGTCAACCGTGTACAGAATGATTGGAATCAACTTGACAAGTTGAATTTGTCTGCTACCACATGGTATATTGTGAACTACTTTCCTTGAAATTATAACGAGAATAGATCAAACTATGATCCTCCATGACTATGGGATGATTTAAGAGGCACCCGCGGGGTCTTTTCCCAAAACAATGAGTCCATAGACACTCCTAGTGCTATAGAGAGAGCAGGAGATCCACACAAGTGGAAATTCTAGCTCTTATGGCCTCATCCATGCTATCCCAATGGTATGCTGCATCTAAAATCCGTGGTAGAAATCACCCAAGTTGAGTTTGTGGTTATCAAATACTAGACTCGAGTGTTGCACTGAAACTATGTCATGCACAAATGACACCATAAACATCTGGAATGACAAGACTCTTGCTTGTCCATTAACAACGTTGTGTAGTCCAATGGGTAGGTCTGTGCGGTCTTAAGAACAATCCCCCAACGAATGCCAACCGTTGGGTCATACTTGAGATTGTACAATGACTCTTAGCCAGCATGTGTGGCGCACAACCCTTATGGAAATTAGTGTTCAATTGACAAAACGATGAAGATTAATGTAGAGGGCGTCTTGCCCATTTTTTAACTAAGAGTTAGAGAACCTTGGTTCATGCTGACTCCCAAACAAAACATGTATCAAAAACTGCATAGAAAGTTTTCATTATTCATGGAGAGAAATAAGAAAGAGAGAGAGAGAGAATGCTAGGCTAAGGAACATTCCTTAAGTGACGAGTTTGTATATTTTGTGCCCAATGTGTGTGCTCTGCCGCATCTGATGCCTGACCTATAAGCATGCAGCAATTTGTCTGTATAACTCTCTCATCAAGAGAGGAAACAACAAACACAAGCCACAGCTTGACCCACTTACCATGTATGGGGTCGTGACTTGACAAAAATGACCTAATATGGCACTTTACATGTGAAATAAGTCCTAGATTTAGGTTCCATTTAGTGTTATTGTGCATTGACAGAAACCATAAATTTAAACAATCAAAAACTTAGTTTGTTAGTGACAGAGTGTTTGGTGTGATAGCGGAAGCGTAATCTCTAAAGTGGTGGAATTCATGTCACTTGGTTAGCATGCTTTGCATACAGATATTTAAGCCCTTGGCGAGAGTGATAGCCTCAAACGTGAGAGCCAAAACCATTAGTGCTGTGCATAGTTGTTAGAAGCTGGACACACCCTACGGAAAATGACGGCTGGGCAGATTATCATTTTTTGTAATTATTCATTCATTGAGAAAACCCGACATTTCACCTTGTAATTATTGGGGCTTACAGAAGTTTCCAGATTGTATCCCAGTTTTGACATTTAGATTGAGTAGATGGTTAATTTGGAAATTTAGGGTTTGAGAATTGTAAGGTATTTATACCACTTTTTGACCTTAATGAAAAAAACCCTTTTGTCATTTTAAACAGTTTTGAAGTCTGCGAGTGAGCGTACTCTATACGAGAGAGAGTGTGAGCTTCATCTTGATGCTACGTGTGCACCCGTGGTCAGAATCCAGTGTGTAGAAGTGCAGTGTGTTGTCCTTGATGAGAGCTACACGCCGATACCTACATTGCGCGCGTACGGTCCGGTTTTGCGAGCTCCATCTACGAGCTTCATCTGGTGATTCGGTGAGCATACGTTGTCCGATTTTGCATTGCAGCATATCCACACGTTCACATTGAGTGGAGCTACACATTAGGCACTTTTAATTTTGGAAACGAAGACCTGCAGATTTCGGCCAGACATCCTACGTGATTTTTCACTGTGTGTTTTGGGTTGGGATTTTGGTTCATAGACCTTAAGGAGAGCGACCTATTGGTGTTAGTAGGGTCTCCTTCAAGTTATATGGTGTTTTGAAATTGTTTTATGGGTGTTCGGCTCTAGAAAGCGTTGTAGGAAGTTTCCTCTTATGCACTCCTGAAGGCTGTGACTTAGACATTGGGCAAGGACCTCTGTAGGAATTAGTTAGGAGTCGATCGAGTGTAGGTTGACACCCTATGTTTGCTTCCACGCGCCTGCGGGTCGAGCTTCGTCCTTAGCTGACAAATCTTGTTAGGTGAGTTCTCATTGTGCTGACGTCCGTCGCGGCGTATCCATCCAACATTGGCACCGCTGCCGGGGACGAAAACCTTAGGTAGGTGACCGAGACTAGTCCTTGAGGATAGGGATTCTTTGGCTTGCGAAGAGTATCGTTTTACATTTAGAGAGGATCAGAGGGTGGAGGACTCTCTAGGTCTTAGAGGGAGTCTACGGAGCGTTTGTATGGCCTAGATCTTTCGACTTAGGTAGATCTAGGTAGACTGAGATAGTTTTAGATATTAGTTGAGTTCTTGAGTATGAGTTGGAGTGGTAGAAGTGGTGAAAGGAGAGCTTGAGAGTCCGGAGAGGCCACGAAGCAACCAAAACACCATTATCACCATTTCATATAATGAGTAAGAGTAGAGTAAGTAGGACATCATGATTCAGGATCTAGAACACTTCATGCATGTATACTTGCTTGTTAAATTCATCACAAGGTTGTAAAAGACGCAAAAAGATGCAAAAGTGTGGTTGAAAGCTGAAGATAAGTCTAAAAGTTACTGTGAGTGTTTCTTATAGAGTTACAGAGCATCAGGAGCATTTCTGTCAGGAAAAATTTTAATTTTAAGCCAGGAGACATCCTACGTGTAGGATGTCTACAGGCTTATCTGGTGGGAATTTTGGAATTTTGAGTTGACCAGTGTGTTCAGAAGGTGGGGTTTACCCTATTTTCACTTGGAAAGTGGAAATTTGACCATATCTTGACAGGATAAGGCCAGATAGACTGAAATTGCTAGACATCCTACCCAAATTGTGCCAAAGCATTATTTTAAGACCAAAACCATAGGATGGCTGCATGAGCATGATCTACATGATATATTGAGTGACTGAGAGAGGTTTCATCTCATTTGGGTGAAAAAATTGGGTTCTAAGCAGACTTTAGCACTTTTGACTGAAAATGTCTAGAATAGCTAAAATTGGGGACTTTTGAAATCCAAACCAAAATCTAAGCATACCACTGGGTTGCTGACATCAAGGGGAAGCTGTGGGTCAAGTCTAGGGTCAAATAGGCCAAAAAGACATCCTATGCGTAGGATGTCATCTGTGTGATTTTGCACTCCAAACCTAATTTTGAGCATACCAAAGTGATCATCACCTCAAGGGGAGCCTGTGCTTTGAATTTGAAGCCATTCTGGGAAAAAAGACATCCCACGCGTAGGATGTCTTAAGCAAGAAATTGAAGCCAGATACTGACTGTGGGCATAGCAAAGTGCTGTAAAGCCTGAGGCAAGCCTCCTAGTCAATTTTGGTCCAAATTGGGGTTGATTTGACCGATCGCCACCAGCAACAAGCTGTCGGAACAGATTTCTGATCCATTGACCAGCTTATAGGTGTCCAAATTAAAAAGTGGAACCAGTTGTGGACTCAGCACATCAAGGGGAATCCATAGCGCAAGAATCGAGGCAAAACAGAGCAGGAGACATCCTACGCGTAGGATGTCTACTGGGTCTTAGTGAAGAGAAAATTTGACTCGGCTTCGACAGTGAGGTTCCATTTGGCTAAAGGGTTTCAGAACTTCTTTCAGAAGTGAATTTGGACCTTGTTTGGCCATTTGACGGAGCAAAGACTGAATTCAGACTTTTTCACGTAAATTGACCAACATCAGAGGGAAGTACAGTTCCAGATTAGCAGACCTAATCCAGAACATGAGCAGTGTATAAAATACAGTAGTGGTTGAGGTTAACTCTCCAGTTATACCAATCATTACTAAGATCACCTTTCGCGATTAAATGCCAAAATTAAACGCGTGTACAGGTATATTCAGCATCAAAGCAAGAAGTTGTGCGGAGACTGATCCTTTGCCAGGTGAGTGGTTGGATTTGTGATAAATTGCATTGATAAGTTTGATGAATTTAAGGTCAGGACGATACATTTTTAGAGGCCAAAAGATGGCAGGTGACCAAGGTAGCTTAGTGTCCACCGAGGAGAGTGTAACTCAGGCAAAGCTAGATCCACTAGCATCGATTATTCAGGGAGGTAGTGATACTGACACTTCATCAGATACATCCTTCTTCATGATGGGTAGTCAACAGCCAAGAGGTTTCACCTATGACGGACCGATACCAGGAGGAAGCACCTCCCTAAATCCTTTGAATGCTTCCAAGTTCACTGTGATCTTCTTAGAAGGAACAAACTCGAGGGGAGCCCTAGTCTATTCTGATTATCGAGGACGCAAGTGTATTTGTATTGAAGAAAGGATGGCTCAGAGACTAGACCATCTCTTGCAAGAACTGTTAGAAATTATGGCTTAGGGGCACCACTGGGAGAGGAACCGGCCTGCTACAGAAGACCAAAGGAGGTATATAGATTGGGACGAGGAGATCCAATGATGAGATTTGTAGATCATCGTAGAATTAGACCTTCTCAAGTGCAAAAATGGGTAAACAAGAAATAGACAGGAAACAGAGATCCAAGAGATCATGTAGCTGCCTTTGTGTGTGTAATTAGAGCGGAAGAGGTGTTAGACTTCCCGACCCAATTTGCAGGGTTTGGACTAACCTTAGAGGATGATGCTGCTACTTGGTTTGACTCTGTGGAGAGTAGAGACTTTGAGTCTATGGAGGAAGTGTTTGACGAGTTTATTGAGGAATTCTCATAAAGGGGAATCGCTCATAATACGGTCTCACAAATCCATAAATTCAAACAGAAAGACGGAGAATCTCTGCGAAAGGCATCCCTAAGACTAAAAAGGTATGTTAAGTTCTACCCTGTGGAAGAATTGCCAACTCAGTCCAGACTTATGATTATATTTATCTAAGGACTAAGGAATGCAGATCTCGAGAAGGACTTACATATGAAGAGGAGCACGACGTTGAATGAGTTAACAAAGGAGTCTCTTTACCTTGTAGACAATTGTGCGGTCTACAAAGAGGGTGAGTTCAAGGATCTTGACGACGATTCATCCTTACAACAAAGTGGAAGCATGTCTTCTAAGACAACACCGAAAGGAGAAGTGGCTGTAAACCAAGAGCAGCTTGTAGAGGAAGTGCTAAAAAAGATTAACTTGTATGTCAAACCCCATGCTAAAGAGCCCAAGTGGTGTTCTATTGAACAAAAATGGACAAACCATGGGATGGAGGAATGTTATTAAAACAAGGGCTATGTGAGAGAGAGACCTTATGCTCCCCAAGCTCAAGTAGAATCTCCTCAAGTTCCACCGATGCCTAGGTATCAAGCAGGCAACCTACCACGACCTGTAGGTGTAGAAAGACCACAAATGTGTTGGGGCAACAACCACCCCTACCAGGATTACGACCAGTCAGCATAAGATACACACCAACCGTAACCAAAGTAAAAGAGAAGGCTTTGGTGCATATGCATGCATATTATGAAGAACCCAATGGATATGCGGCAAACCCGGTCTATTATCCATCGGAAGAACCCTCGACACCAGAACCATGGAGCATGATAGGAAATACAAGACCACCAACAGCTGCACATGCAGCAGGAGAAGGAAGATATAGCTTAGATGAACGAACATTGTTGTTCATAGCCAATGGATGCATGGGTGGACAGAGACATGCATACCAACAAAGAAGAGCTCAAGGAGCACCTCAACAACCCGAGGTACCTTGCTACAAGTGTGGGGGAGACAATTGGCTAAGAGACTGTCCTCATGATGAAATCATTAGAGTCAACGCATATTGCACTGAGTGTGGAATTACTCATTTTATTCTTGATTGCCCTAAGAACCCGAGCAAAGGAGCAAAAACTACCTTGAACATGCTGGAAGCAGTGCCTTCCAGTGGAGGGTCAGGAAATGAAACAATCATACCTATTCAAGCGGTGACACGAGCCCAAGCTCAAAGAATGACGAACGAACCCATAATTGAAGAGCCAAAAACCGATGCCCCAAGTTCAAAAACAAAAATCTAGAGAAGCACTTGGAAAGCTAGAAAGGTGCATATGAAAGCCAGGAAAGAACTAGAGCAAACGGCTCTATCCGAGGAGTTAAAATACACAAAGGATAGATTAGAGCGGTTAGAGGATCTAGCTAGCCTAATCTCACACACTGCGGCAACCATAGCACCCAAGAAAATAGCAGAACCCAAAAGGGCAGGATCAGGAGGATCAGTACTGGCAGACAAGGTAAATGAGCAGTTGGATGCACTTCTAAAAGCTTATGAAGCCACACTAAAAAAAAACCAAACCCAAGAGCAAAGATGGATGACTTATCCATATGCTGAAATAGAAAAACAGAGGTTGGAAATGTATAGAAATATGATTGAAACAACTCAATCTTTGATAGAAAACCCGCTTGGTAAACTTGCAAATTGGCATGAAGTACCAGCTCCAACCCCTATCCAACGAGCTTTGGAGGAACAAGTAGAAACGAAGGAAAGACTCACGAATGCCTATGAGTGTAGGGGAGAACCTATCATAGTGCCAAATACAACAGATGAGACACATGACGGGTTCCAGCCTAAAACATTGGCAGAAATGGGTAAGGGCTGTCATGGTCTAGATGATCAGTGGAAGCAAATCCGTGAGGCCAACGAAGCTAACAGGGTGAGTTACCACATGAACAACACAAGAAAAGAGAAAAAAAAGATCTTACCTCCTATTGAAGAATTTGAGGCAAGATCACAAGTGAACTTTGACATACATTCACAAGGGGAGACCAGGGATCAATTAGTTCGGGGCACAGCCAACCAGACTCGCTGAAAACTCTACCCTCTTACCTAGGAGAGTATGAAGCCAAGTCTGAGGTGAGAGCAATCCCATCTCAAAGACTTTCTTCTAAGAAAGTGATGGATTCACAAGGGTTGATTGAGTTATTGTCCACCCTGATGGCATGCACAATCACATTAGCCGAACTCCTAAGGTTACGACCAAACATGTGGACCACAGTAGGCAAATGCCTAGAAAAATTTGGAGTGAAAGACCCCACCTGGAAGCTTCAGGAAGGGATCAGAGAATTGGACAGGCCTCAACTAAACACTAGGCCAGTACCATTAAACAAGGTTGGAGAGTATTGTGAGGAAGAAGATGGAAACACAACGCTACCAGTAGAATTCCAAGGAATAGTTTCCAAAGCTATTCTTGACAGTTGAGCGCGAGTTGCTATCGCCACCAAGGAAATTTAGAAAACACGGGGAAAACCAACTTTAAGAGCTACCAGAATAAAATTTCAATTGGCAGATGGGTTCATGGAGAAGCCTGTAGGACTCTGAGAAAAAGTGATTGTCACTTCATGCGGAATCGAGTATGAGCGTACATTTGCAATAGTCGATTTTGACAAAAAGAGCAATTATGAGATCATCTTGGGAAGACCGTTCATGTGACAATTGAAGATGGTCCAGGATTGGGGTTACGACCACATATACCTCATACATGGTGAGACAAAAAGAAAAATACACCTGAAAGACCATAGTTACAAGGATGTAAACCAGACACCAGTGGAAGAGTTTGATTCAGCTACAGTCGTAGGATCATAACTCCCAGCATGGTTAGGGCAACAAAAAGAGATGTGGATGTGCGGAGCTTCACATTGTGGGAGCTTAAAAAGAGAGTAATGTGTCTTAGAAAGAGCGATTGAGGACAAGGATTATATTCTTGAACCTTTTCTTGAAGATGCCTTGGAACCTCTAGAATGGGAACACATACTAGCAACATTGGATGTCTGTACCATTACAGATAGTCCAACAACAATATTTTGCGATAAGAATGGCTATGATGTGCTACCCTATTACATGGTAAGCCTTATACCAGGAGGAGATGAAATGGTAGAACCACCAGAACAAGAAGAGTTTTATAACTCCTATGACCATCTAGAGGTAAACACCGATGCAGATAATGAGTGTTCAGAAAACTCAAATGAGTGTGGGGAGAAAGCAGAGAATATAAAGTTTTATGATTTTGCTAATCAACACCCTAGACTCCAGGAACGTTATAGGAGAAAACGAGCAGAAAACAAAGCGAGAGAGAACCTGATACCCAGGATGAAAGATAAAACTCACTATTTGATGCTTGTAAAAGCAAAGGATTGTGTAAAAGATCAAATATCACGAAGATTTTCAAAAGTTCGAGGGGAAGGAGCGCGAGAGGAAATAAGACAAGTACGGAAGCTAAAACAGAAACAAAATCACATAAATCTCAAAAATCAAAGAAAGGAACAACAAAAGGCCAAGAGTGGACCAAGCTGGAGCATAGACAGAAATACCAAGAACTGAAACGGTCTTTACGAGAGGTATGGACTACTGAGGAAGATAGTGATGGTAAAGGGGAGACAGAAAAAGGAAACATGAATGTACCATCACACTATCAGATATTCACCATCCAGGATAGAAAAATCATAATGACACCACCAATCAGGGCAAGAACCAACCAGGAATCTTATGATGGTCTAGAATATGCCAAAAGGATAGACCTCGCGGAACTAGGTGAGAAGCCAGTCTATATCGCAACCGATTTAGAGCCTGAAGAAGAAGAATGCTAACACAACTTCTCTGGAAGTATAAAGATGTGTTTGCATGGTCCTACAAAGGCCTCAAAGGAGTTGACCCATCGATATGTCAACATACAATTCCTTTGAAATCAGATGCAAAACCTAGCAAATAGTGTCCTTATACATATAATGACACATTTGCTAAACAAATAAAAGAAGAGATTGACAAGCTGATGGATGTTGAATTCATCTATGAAATCGAACATACAGATTGGGTGTCACCCATTGTGGTAGTCCCCAAAAAGAACAGAAAACTGCGAGTGTGTGTAAACCTCAAAAAGGTAAATGCAGCCACCATAAGGGATAATTATTCGTTGTCAATCACAGAACATGTACTTGAGAGGGTGGTCGGAAAACGGGCCTATTCCTTTCTGGATGAGTTTTCAGGATACAACCAACTTGCAATTGCAATGGAGGATCAACACAAAATAGCATTTTCCACAGAATGGGGAATATATGCATATCGAGTTATACCGTTTGGCTTAACTAATGCCCCAGCTACCTTTCAAAGGTTAATGACGCACGCGTTCAAAGAATACCTGAGAGTATTCTTAGAAATATACATGGATGATCTTTGTGTACACTCTCTTCTACGAGAGGAACATATTGACAATTTGCAAAAGGTATTTGAAAAATGCAGGACATATCGAATCTGCCTTAACCCAAAAAAGTGCATTTTCATGATTAGGCAAGCCGCATCTTAGGACACATTGTCTCAAGAAATGGCATAACCACTGACCTAGACAAAGTCAAAGTCATAGTAGACCTACCTAGGCCCACTAATGCGAAACAAGTGCAATACTTCATGGGACACTGTGGGTATTATTGAAGATTCATATATATGTATACAGTCATCGCACAACCTCTGTATCGTTTGCTAGTCAATTTCGACTGGATCGAGGAGTGTGAAACTTCATTCCAAAAGCTGAAGGAAAACCTTGTATCAACACATGTACTTAAAGCACCAGATTGGGAAAAGATATTCCATGTTCACATTGATGCTTCTGCACATGCAATCGGGAGTATTCTGGCTCAACCTGGAGACGGAACAATGGATCATCAAGCTCTTTTGTATCTGGTGAATAAACCATGCAATATAGGGAGAATTGTACGCTGGTTTATTATATTGCTAGAGTTTGATTTCACAGTGGTGGTCAAAAAGGGTAAAACCCATCTACGGGCAGATCATTTTTCAAGGCTACACAACGGGGAAGCTCCTGAAGGAGTAGATGATGACATACCAGATGCTTATCTTTTCAATATTGAAATGATACCCAAATAGTCTCAAGAAATTGTTAGCATTATTTCCTTTGGAGGTAGGTTTGATAACACGAAAGACATATCCAAACAACAAACAATTCGACAAACAAAAAACTTCCAGTTAATTGCAGGGCGGCTCTATCATCCAGGATCGGACCAAATTCTACGATTATGTATAAATCCGGAAGAATTCGAGTGTTATCTTGAAGAAGCACATGTCCAGGATTGTGCATTTCATTGTTCAACAGTGAAAACACACCAGAGACTGAAACTGTTAGGGGTTTATTGGCCAACTATGTACGCGGAAACACGTGCTTATGTTACCAATGGTACTATATGTAGTGCCAACCGACCAGTGGATCACGCGACATTGTTTCAGGTAAACATTGCACCTGCATGGAGTGAATATATCATTGATTTCTTAACCACAAGGACGTTTCTTGAAAACATAAAAAGAGCACGGAAAAGGGCTATAGAGCTGGAGGCTCGTGACTTTCAGTTAATTGGGAACCAACTCTATAAGCAAGGAAAGGACAATCAACTTAGAATCTGTGCAAGTGAAAATGAATACCTGCTGATTCTAGAACATGCACATAGCGGAATAAGTGGAGGCCATTTTTCAGGCGATAAGACGACAAAAATTGTCTTAACTGCAGGAATATGGTGGCGTACATTACATATGGATGTTGAAGATTTTGTAAAGCATTGTGATGGCATGTCAGCGCACCAAGGTGCCGATAAAGAGAGATGAGATGCCACTATGGCCAATGATGGGGGCAAGGGCATTTGAAAAATGGGGCATTGATTTTGTGGGACCTATTTCACCCCCTGCATATCGCACCCATACCCAATATATCATTGTGGCTACGGACTATCTCACAAAATGGGCGGAAGCCAAGGTAACACAAAAAGTAGATGCATGGACCACTACACAATTTTTGTATGAGAATGTTTTTGTACGATACGGTTTACCAATAGAAATTGTCAGTGATCATGGAACACATTTTCTTAATGAAGTCATTGAATATCTGCTAGAGGAATTCATGGTCATACATAGGAAATCTGCTCCATACCATCCACAGGCAAATGGACAAGCAGAGGCCACAAATAAAACACTATGCACGGTTCTCACTAAAATTGTATCAGAGACAAGAACAGATTGGGATCGGCAGCTACACTCAACACTATGGGCATACAAGGTAGCTTACAAAACATCGATAGGAACGACACCGTACAACATGGTGTTTGGCCTAAATGCTATATTACCCATAGAGTTTTTAATCCCAACTCTACGAATAGCAAAACGCTTAGAATGGATAGGGCATGAGCTCTCTTAAAGAATAGATGATCTTGAAAAGATAGATGAACTCCGCTTGAGAGCTGTAGCTTCTATCTATGCTAAAAAGAGAAGACAAAATAAGTTTTTTGACAAGCATGCACGAAAGAGTTCAAAATTGGTGATTATGTACTTGTTTATACCTTGAAGCAACATGCCAAGAAACTTAAAAAGCGAGGGATGGGACCCTTTGTGATTAGTGACCTATCACAAAGCGGAGCTGTCAAGCTTGCTACATTAGCAGGTGAAGACATGCCAAATTGGATTAGTGGGTGTCGATTAAAGAAATATCATTTACCACTAACACAAGATATGCTTCAACAAATCCATCAAGGAAAACAACGAATGAAGGAGAAACAGAGGATACGAGAAGAAGCTCAAGCAAAAGCAAAAGAACGCATTGCAAAAAGAAGACTTCTGCGACAACAACAACAATGTGAAGCACCATTGTGAATCAATGCCATCCGACTAACGAGGTTTGATGAAGACAGAGTGGAGTCAATAATTGCAGTCAAAGTGGGTAGCAATCAAGTTCAATCGACGGCATTGCTTGATTCTGGAGCTCAAGCAAATTTAATCTCTTACAGATTATACAAACAACTCAAGTCCACAGGTCAACTTCATCCTAGTCCACAAGTGTTGGAAAGTAGTACATCACACTCATTGAAAACATTGGGCTGGACTATATTGCATGCACAAGTACATCAATATATTTACCCACACAAATTTTATGTAGTCGAGGATGAAAGCACACAACACCCAATGTTGTTGGGACAACCTTGGCAAAAAGAGTACAATGTGCAGATAGATTGGAATACGAGTGCAGTCAAAATTCAGCATGCACAAGAACAACAAGTGGTAACCTTTGCTCAGCAACCCCAGAAGAATCAGATGCCAGCAATTCAATCACTGGATAAAAAGCCGAAAGGAAGGGTGCCACTAAAGGACAACATGATACCCAAGGCTAACAAACAGGAAACTGCCAACCATGCTCACTACATACATATGAAGTCACCAACCGCAGTGCAAAGATCGAGGTTACCAAAACAAGAGAAACAAGTATGGATGCGGAAGGATAGAAATGACATGGCATACAGAAAACATGACAACGGAGAAAGTCAACATAAGCCGATAGTTCAACCAAACACCAAGGGCACAAAACAGATATGGATCCCAAAGAAAATGCTCAACAACAACTCAAATGAAACTCGCATTTGGATACCGAAACCGCAGCAAAAGGAACTCCCTTCAGTACAAGCAACATCGGAAGACAGACAACTGCATATAAATCAACAAACCGATTTATATGGATGCCCATCAGCAGCAAAACAATGGCACCCAATGCAGTAGCAATAAACCCTAAACCGGCCAAGACAAGCTACCAATGGAAAGCAAAAGAGATACGGTCTACGACCATTCCGGCCAAGCCAATTCTCTCTAAAAAGACAACTACGGCCATATCAACAGTAGCGGCAAAGCAAGCGACTTTTGCCCGAAAGACAATCAAACAGAGAGAAATAGAGTTACAGCTTTTACTTGCAATGAAAATAGGAAACCTCGATGGAGAATGCAAATAAGCATCTTGCTTATACCCTTCTCTTGCACAACATTAATTTTTCCATGCATTGACCGAGTATGCATAAAATAGGGCCACATTACATAGCCAAGCATTAGCACAAATCTTTCAACCCATGAACGGCACATACTCCGAGGCGATAACTTGTCGTCCGGGAGGACTCCGGCTAGGAGGGGGGGAAGGCATTCTCAAATGCGGACCCAATAGCAGAAAGAGCAAAAAAGGGCATGTTTTTCGACTATTTTTAAGGGTTGTTGTTTGATTGCAATTTTTTTTGGACTAACCCAAGTACATATGACCTTATACAGCATGAATCTACAGGTATATGGGGCCAAATGCCAAATCAAGCCCCTAGGTGTGTGTATATAAGTAAAAATAGCCATTTTTCGGGCAAAATATTGGTAAAACGGAGAAATCCGGCCATAAAAATTGCATGTGAGTGTATATAATGTTTTGCGGTGATGTTTTTGATTTATTATGATTTTAGGGTATTTTTTGGGTTTGATTTTCTATTTTCCTTTTAATTTTGCTAATTTTTGGCAGAAAAAATTCAAAAATACAAAAATCAGGTGAAAAACGGTCGTAATAAAAAACAAAAAATATGGGGATGATCAGTGACTATAGGACAACCTATGGTACAGTGGGGGTGCAATTATGAGACTGGAGCGAAAAGCGTGTTTTGGCCAGATTTTGACCAAAATACCAAATTTCTGGTAAATAGGGAAAATAAAGTCCAAATCAAGAAATTTTTGAGCCTAAACTGCATCTCGTAAGAAGTTGGGAGCACATGTCAAATTTCATGAAAAGTGGTTTGGTGACCCCCATTATAAGAATTTTTCACTTCATTTAAAGCTCATTTTCACTATTGACCTTTGAGAGAGAGCCTTTGCCACCTAGAGTGAGCGAAACTTCCAGCAGCTTCTACGACGCACACAACTACCCCATGGGCTTCAGACAGGAGAGGTAGGCTCACCACATTGAGATTTCGGGCATTTTTGTCGTTTTGTCGCGAAAACTAGCGTAGGGTTCACACAGAAAGCGGGCAGTAGAGAATTACAACTAGAAGTGGCCACCTAACGGCTAACCCAAAAGCAATGAAAATTCATCGGAAGCTTACCCTAGCATAGGAGACCAGTCTTGGATGTCCAAAGGCAATAGAAAACCATCGGAAAAAACCCTAATTCCTAGAACCCCGCAAGAGGCCACCAAATGCGAAATCGGCGGAAAGGCGCCCAAATGCTACCAAAATTCATGGGTAGGAGCATCTCGACATGTTCGACAAGTCTATGTAGCCCACATGACCAAAAGGTGACCCGAAGCGTCACTAAACTTTAGAAACGTCATCAGACACACAAAGCGTCAAATAGCTCTCGTGGCCAAACCGTATGTCCGTTTGCCACCAAACTTCACGAGCGGCTTTCCTAGACCATCAACAACCATGTCCTATGGTGGTAGACCACCACAAGTCATCAAAAACATGTAAAAGCAACCACGGGTGCTTCTAGAGCGACAAATTTCCAAATGGAGCTCCGGTGAAGCCAAAGTCGACAAAAACCATACGGAAAGGATCCTCAAGGGAGACCAACATCAAGAAATTTCATCACCGAAAAGCACTCCAAAAGTCAAAAAACGGCTTGGAGGCTCTGAAATCCACACAAGGAGTTACTTTCTATCCATTTGAGTTTTTTGTTGAAATTAGGCTTAAAAGGGACTTAGGGGGACTAAGGGCAGGCACCAGTGACAGTTTCCATGAAAAAATCATGAGGAGACATCATACGTGTAGGATGTCTCAAGGCCATTTCTGGGCACAGAACCCAACATTTCTCATCACACACATTTTTTTAATAGCCTTTACATGCTAGCCACCAAGTTTCATCACATTTGGACCAACGTTGACCTCATATGCACGAAAAAACGCAAAGTCAGGGCATAGAGGCAATAATGGGCCATAGACCTACCAAAACTTGTCCAAATCATATGAAACTTGCACAACACATTCATGAGCACATAGCCAACCAATCTGTGTGGTTACTTGCAAAAATTAATGAAGTAGACATCCTACGCGTAGGATGTCTATTTGACATTTTTGGCCTACAAGAGGTATTTTTACATTCCAGATCTTTTCATATCATCTTCGAGCTCATATATCAAGTTTGAAGCCATTCTAATCATTTTTGACCCCCAACACCTTCAAGATACACTTTTTGAGCCCAAAAACAGTACACATGGTCTTACCAACATCAAATCTTGTCCAAATAAAAATCCAAGAGCATGGCCATGTTCCACAGCTAGCTACCCACAAAACAAATCCCAAGCCATTTTGATGAAATAGACATCCTAAGTGTAGGATGTCTCAATCATGCTTTTGACCTTCTGTGAAAAGAATGACATCATGAGAGCCATTACCATGGTGCAAGGAGCCCATATATCAATTTTTAACCCATTTGGATATCATTTGTCCCCTTTTGTGGAGATTCTACCCAATTTGTGATCCTAAAGCCTAATTCTGCCCAAAAATCCACTTTTTGATGCCCAAATCCAATTCCAAGCACATAGCATGTCAAGTATCACCAAAATCTAATGAAAAAGGTATCCTACGCGTAGGATGTCTAAATGAAAATTTTTTGCCAGAATTGCAGTGTGAGCACATGCACAGTTTCCCAAGTTCCTTTTAAGTTTTATTTTCAGTTTTCAAGCCATTTGGATAGTTAAAACTCAGTTTCTCAGCTGATATAGAAAAAACGCTAACTTCGGACTACTGAGTGCAACAGGATCTATGGCAGCCGCAAAGTCACCGGCAAAGAAGAAGAGGATGACCATAAAAGATTATTTGGAAGAAGTAGAGCCCTTCGTCATACCAAAAGGAACTCTAAAGCCAACAAGCACATGGATCCAAGAAGATCTGCTAGAGTCAAATGATCTAAAGATTTACCAAGGTGTGTTCAAAGACACCGAAGGAAATGCGATAGATCTACCAATGCTACCACATGAGCTCAATGAGTTTGTCAGAAGCAAGATGGCAGAGTATCTGGAGAAGATTGATCTCCACAATTATTTTGAAGCTGTGCCGGCAGGTATTGACATAAAAAGAGTATGGGAATTTGTGAGGACAATCAAGGAAGATGGAGTGGCCAGAGTAACGGATTTGCAGGGCAAGCCGGACACGGAGATTATAATCACGGAGAGAGTGGTGGCAGTTGCACTAGACCTCGCCAACAAAGGGGATAGTGTAACCAAAAGAAGAGACGAAGTAAAGGTATACACAGAAAAGAAAGTCAACTACACCTTTGAAGACATTGCCAACCCTAAAGTGGCAATCATGAGTCAGTTGTACAATCAGTATTTCCATATGTGTACAAAGCGGCCACAAAAGTACAGAATGCCGCCTGGAGAAATTGCCACAACATTCACCTGGGCGATGCAGAAAAGAAAGCCGAAGGTAATCAATGATGCAGCTTATATACATGATAATCTGGTGAAGATGGGCAACAAGAACGCCACATACATTGTGCCGGGTGAGCTAAATCACGAAAGTGATTTATGGGGCATTTCACACCAAGGGAAGATGGCCCAACCCTCCATCACAGAACGACTGACTGAGGCTCAAGGAAGATAAAGAAGAGAAACAACCCAAAGCACCAAGGGTTGCCACCAGGTTGAAACGCCGGTTAGAAACCGTGCAAGAAGAGCAGCCAGAGCTGAAGAAGCGAAAGAAGGAATCTGTCCAAGTGCCAGTAAAAGAGACGAAATCACAGAAAGCGGGACGGCTAGAGCGGCTAATGGAAAGTTTCAGAGCCGAAAGAGCCCTCAAAGGAGATTTGAATGAGCTATGGAAGCCGTCTCTATAAGCAATGTCGGGATCATCCTAAAGGGTGAACAGAGACAGATTTGACGACTATATTAAGAATTTTGAGATTCTAGATGCCACAGCGGAAAATATCCCACATGTACCATTTACGGAAGCAGAAGTGGAGCAAGTCCGATGGCAACTGCTAGAGGAGTAGGAAGGCCAAGAGAGAGAGAGAGAGAGAGAGAGAGAGAAAGACAAAGGCGGATAGGGATTTCAAGAAAAGCCGACAACTCCACCGTCCAGCCCTAAGTCAAGCCCACCGCCCTCACCACCTCCTCGTAGCCCTCCACAGACTCAAGAGAAAGAGGAGCAAGACAAACCTGAAGATCAAGAAGAGTCAAAGCAAGAACAAAGCCAAGAGCAAGAACCAAAAGAAGAGACTAAGATTAAAAGTGAGCAGCCAGAGCCAAATGAAGCAAGGTATAACACATTTCTAGACCTACTGGCTGCCAGATATTCAAAAGAAGAGGCTACCACAGTTGCATTTGACTTGGCAAGCACGGGGCCCAAAGAGAAAATGCAGAGCTTGCGGTTAGTGGAGCTAAAAGAGATGGCCACTGATACAGTGGACCTGCACCCACCAATGATTGGGATGTGGTGATGACCATGCTAACCGGGCTAAGAGCACAGTCAATGGCCACAGAAAGTGAAATTGCAACTCTCAAATCCATTGAAGTGCAAATAAAGCTTGAAGTCGACACTTTACAAAAACAAAGCCAAAGGCAGATAGAGAGAGAAGCAGAGCTGCAAGCCAGTCTAGCAAAGGCATTGCAAAGATGCCAGGAAATGGAAAGAGAAAATCAGGAAGCAGCTCAAAGACTGCAAGGAGCCGAAGAGGAATATAGACAACTCAGCAAAGTCATTGACAGAGGCAGAGAAGGAAAGGGATAACCTAACCCTACAACTTGCTGAGCAGTCCAAGGAAGTTGAAGCAATGCGGAATGCCAAGGAGAAGGCAGAAATAGAGCAGGAGCCTAGCCAGGATGAGGTCCTTGAGCTCAAGGACCAACTTAAAGTTAAAGACCAAACCATCCAGCGGCTACGGGCATCTCCTGCCAGATTCTGAGCTACTAGCTCGACTCACACCACTTCAGAGAGCCAGATTTATGAAGAGCAAATGAAAGAGCTCCAGAAAGATTTGACCTTAGAGTTAAAGACCAAACCATCCAGCGGCTACGGGCATCTCCTGCCAGAGTCAGAGCTACTAGCTCGACTCACACCACTTCAGAGAGCCAGATTTATGAAGAGCAAATGAAAGAGCTCCAGAAAGATTTGACCTTAGAGAAGAAGAAAAGGTTGATGATGGCAGAAGGGTCGGTGGTTATGCAAACACACATGGAAGAAGAGCAGAAGGCAATGCAAGATGAGCTAGAAAATATCAAGAGAAAGCTCAAGGATGCGGAGAAGATAAACACTGATTTGAACGACCTCCTCGTGAACATGGGAGAACAAGATAAGGCAGAGAAACAAACATTCCAAAAGCAGATAGAAGAGCTGAGAGGCCAGCAGGCAGAAGAGCAGGCAAGCACAGGGCCAGCAGCCACCATGGAAGGCATAGACCTAGAGAATGTGGCAGATCCTGTGGACACACCCATGCAAGAGGAAATCCTTGTAGGACCCTCTCAAGAGCCACAAGATCTGACACAAGAAGAGGAAGAGAAGCTGCGCAAGGCCATAGAAGCAGAAATCAGAGAAATGTCCAAGGAAGCCTTGGAATGGGAGCAGAGGGTTTTTAAATCCATGACCATTCAGAAGATAGATGCCAGCAACCTTCGGCGTAAATGGCTACATCCCTCTCTCCCATGTCCTTTGCTAAAGTACGAAGCCGCCACAATCAACAAGAGAATTAGAGAAGAGCCAACAGTGCCACTCTACACAGCAGATATCTCCAATCCTGAAGGGGTAAAGTTGATAGTCGACTCCCAGCTCAGGTGGAGAAAGGCATGGCTGACGAAGTATCCACAGTACCTAATCCATTTGGTAGAGGCACCCAAAATCATCATAGATAATTTAAGCTTCTGCCCTCTACCAAGGATGCGGACGTGGAAGGCCCAAGAGCTACTACAAAGAAGCCAACCCACTTCGCTAAACTATCCGAAGCTACCAGGCTTAAAGGTAGGCGAGAGAATAAGTGTTCAAAACATGGTGAAAACCCTAACGGGCACTATCAAATTGTTCACTGGCTCGCATGACCTTTCTTGCATTATGACAAGGAAGATTTGAAAAACCCTTTTGGCAGTCTTCGAGACGTTCAAACCGGGCCAGGTGATAGACAGTATCTTCTTCTTTCAAGATACTTACAGATGTGCATATGATCTGTCTGGTCAGCCTTCCAAGGAGGTGATACATGCATTGTATCAAAGGATCACGTTTTTGCCATCCTATCACCTCCATGCCTTTGAAGAAGATTTATACACCGGCTTCTTCACCATCAACATTGATATATTCGGCCCAACACTACTGGATTCACGTGCAAGATACGAGTCGCTGCTCAAGATGTGAGAAACCATAAGATGAAGAAGCAGCTCAAGAGACATATCGGGGATGACATGAGCAAGGAGGGAGGGAGTGTTAGAAGCTGGACACACCCTACGAAAAATGACAGCTCGGCAAATTATCATTTTTTGTAATTATTCATTCATTGAGAAAACTCGACATTTCATCTTGTAAATATTGGGGCTTACAGAAGTTTCCAGATTGTATCCCAGTTTTGACATTTAGATTGAGTAGATGGTTAATTTGGAGCTTTAGGGTTTGAGAATTGTAAGGCATTTATACCACTTTTTGACCTTAATGAAAAAAACCCTTTTGTCATTTTAAACAGTTTTGAAGTCTGTGAGTGAGCATACTATGTAGGAGAGAGAGTGTGAGCTTCATCTTGACGCTACATTGGTGAAACCAAAGTTTGTCCGAGCTATAAAGTGTGTTATGTAGTTCAAAGGGTGCTAACAGGTGCATGGTAGAGGGCTAAAGCCAGTGTGGGAGACCTCTGCAGGACAGTGGCAACGGAAATGCATGCTTAAAGTGTTTTTTTACGCCAGGGAGCTTTCGAAGTGGGCTGATTGGGATAGCAAGTCAAAGTGTTTGAGATGCGTGGAATGTGCCTCGAAATGTGGTGTTCAAGATGCTCTAGAAGCTCATCCAGACGGCTCATCAAACGGGGCTTTGGTGTGAAAGATATGCCAATTCGAAGATGGAAGGCTTTGCAGGTCCCGACGAGCGGAGCAGGTACAGACAGGTGGCCAAAACTGGGATAAGTGGATACGCATGTAAAGCTCAAGTTGTGGAGCATGATGGTATTTTCGGTCTGCCATTCGAAGCTCAGATGGGCATGTTATGGCTTGAGGAATATTTGTCGGGGGTCGAATGCGTGCTCACCGAGCCGCATTGGGAAATGCGCCATTTGGTGTTTTCTCGAGCTCGCTAGGTGTCTGGTGGGTAGCATGCAGCATGTGACGCTAATCGAAGTCGACGACACCTGAATCGGAGTCCGGAGCATGGAGATATGCTTGGCCGAGGTCGGCAGTTCGTAGGGAACGTGGATGATCGGATGCTTTTTCCGATGTTTGGGACACGTCGTTTGAGGCTGTCGAGGCGTCATGATGTGGAGCCGACAAGTGGATCTCCCATGTGACATGATCAAAGAGATGATGGGCGAGCCCGAACACATGGAGCACCAAAGGCACGTGAATCAAATGCATAAACTTTCTTTGTTTTGTAAAGTTAAAAGGTAGGTGGTGGCTTGACTCCAAGGTTTAACAAAAAAGAATATGGTGATGACCTTCAAGGCTAATTTTAATAAGGGAATCCTGAATCCTGAGTAAGAAGAGAAGAAAGCCCAAGGCACCAAATAGCGCGCCGGGCGCTATTGGGGCTCAAAAAAGAAGTTTTTTTTTCCTCCTTAAAAAAGCTAAGAGGCCAAGAGAAGGAGAGCGGGCTTCGGAAAAGTGGAGGAGGGTTTTATTTTTGCTAAGGAAGAGGGAATTAAGAAGGAGGAAGAAGATCTTCATATGCTCGCGCTCGGCAGTCGAAGCCGAGATGCATGGTCCATGAAGCGGCACAAAAAAAGCAAGCACCTTGCAAAGGAAAAGGCCTTCGAGGGCTCGCTCGTTAGAAGATGGGGAAAGCTCACGAGGAGCAGGTCTCATGGAAACCTTTGTGTATGGCTAGAGCGAGGCTCGCCCTTGGTGCTTTTTTGGTTTGAGCCGGTTGCGACGACGGTGTTGTACCTATTTCTGGTGTGAATGAAGAAGAGAAGCCCCCCATTGCAATTGATTTTGATGCCGTCTCTCCCCCCTTCCCCCCTTTCTTCTTTGCTCGTCTCCAAGGTGTGTGGTGCCGGTGTGTGTGAGCGTGTGCGCCCCCCTGGGCCCCCTGTGTGTGTGAGAGAGAAAGAGAGAGGTGTTGAATTGTGGAAGTGCGAGAAGCGGGCAAGATCGCGGTGATCACTCTCCGAGGATTGTGTAGAGTGTTTGTGCGTTGGGCAAAGTGCAGGCGAGGCTTGGTTAGTGTGAGTTGCTTTTTTTGAAGGTGTTTTCGAGAGGTTAGGGGTGTTGTGAATACCCTGAGCTATATAGGGACAACTGTTTGTGTGTTGGGTGTGTTCCCCATTCCCCCTCTCCATCTTCTGGTGCCCCCACTGAGGAGCACACTGATGCTCCTGTTTGAAGACAAAACGATGATTTTGGTGATGCCAAAGCTGCGGCCTTTGAAGAGCAGGTGTTGCTAGAGAAATAATGGCTTGGACGGGATTTCCCATTTTCACTGGGGTCGAAGATGCAGGAACCTGGTTCCAAGACTATGGGTTGTTCGTGCTGGAAAGCGGTTTGTCGAAGGAAGAAGGTGTGGTACAGGTGTTTCCTCTCCTGGTTCGTGGTAAAGCGAGGCTATGGTTCGATGGCCTGCTTAATGAGGAAAAGGTGGATCATGAAGCACTAGAAGCAGCTTTTCGAAGCAAATATATAGTAGATACGCAGTTGGATGAAGTAAAGAGAAGGTTGGGCAATTTGAAGCAAGGCTTGGAAGCGGATTTTCAGGCGTTCCTATGGGAGTTTGAAGTCCTTTGGGGGAAGCTGATAAAGGTAACTATTGCTGAGAATGTAGGATTTTTAAAATCGAGCAAGTTTTTGGATTGCATGCATAAGGAAGTGCGCGACAAGGTTGAGATAGATGGTCCGGTGTCATATGAAGAAGCGGTGGCTCTAGCGAGAGGGCGGACCAAAAGATGTTGAAGAAGCGCGAAGCGAGGCAGGGTTTGCAAGGCGGTGTGATGCCAAGACAGTGTGATGCAGTGGTAGCCGAGCCAAGGATTGTGCAAACAGAAGTGCATGTGCGAGAGGAACCAAGGGTTCTGTGGTTGCAGAGAGATAGGGTGGTTCCTATGCCGAGGATGCCAGCTAGAGCGGCTCCGATTGTGGAAGATATACAGGTAGTTCCTGATCAAGCAAAGGATGTGTTGCCAAGTCGAGGTATGGCGGTAGAAGCTCCATCAGAGGGTGGTAAAGGTCAAAGGGTTCGGTTTGTAGATGAGATTGAAACGATGAAGCTAGGGGAGATTCCTGAGCTTGAGATAGAGAGAGAGGTTGAGCCAAGTGAAAATAGCTCTTTGGATGTTGACACAAGTTGGGAGACCGAGTCGTCTCAGTCCAGGCATGATGAGTTTGATCTCTTGCAAGTGAGTGGAGATGTGGTGAATGCATGTGAAGAGCAAGGATCAGTGCAAACCGCTATGTTTGATGGAGACCAAGTGGAGGAGCCCGAGCCTATGGGTGATAATATGCAGTGAAGGTGATGTGTGGGGCCATGTTAATGGCCATGCTGATGAACATGGCAGTGGAGTATGCCATGGTAGTGCAATACGTGCAGAGTTTTTCCAAGAGGGATGAAGCAACCTTTCCTATGGGAGAGAACGAGGATAATGCGATAGAGATTGAGTTTCTCTCTTCCTTGATGGAGCATGATGCAGCAGTAGAAGAGATGCTTGAAGAGCAGGTGATGGAAGTCGACAAGCAAGTGGTGCTTATCAACCTTGAAGGGCCAATTGATGAGGGAGATCTTGATGATGTTGGAGTTGAGTGCAATGCAGATGAGAAGGCAAGCATGGAGCCAAAAATAGAGGTGCTTCCTACGCAATCAGTGCCCTCTATGACAGGTGATGTGGATTCCAAGGCCGTGTCCAAGCTTTCTAAGGAGGTTTGTGCATGGTGGTTGAAGGGTATGCTGATAAGCGCAGCTGTGCAATGGGCTGTTGAGGAGGTGCAGGATCTGCTAGATGAGGATCTAGCTTTACATGGATGGGAGGGTGGGTCAGATATGTTAGGACTGTTTGGTACGAGTGATGATGCAGATATGCCAAGAGTGTTTGTTGAGCACAATGGTGCTCTATTTGGTGTTCTTGGAGGTGCTTTGTTGCGAGTGGGCAGTTTGCCAAGGAGTGCTTGGAGTGGTAGAAGCCTGATGTTGGCAATTTGGTTATGTACTTGGGTGTGTGTCATGGTGTGGCACTATGCAAGGGTGTTGAAAGTGGATGGAAGAGACCAGTGTAAAGTGTTTGACCCAGGAGGTTGGTGACAGGTAAAGAAGGGGGGTTAGGCAACCCGCATGAGCAAAGACAGCGGGTAGCAGATGCTAAGTTTTGTACCTATGTTAGGTGTTTTGTGGTGTGCAGAGAGTCTGTTTTGGTGTGGCAGTTTTTTAGTGCAATAAGCCTGTTTGTGGTTGAACATGAATGTTCAACAAGGGGGTGGACAATGATGGTGCAGCCAAAGTTGGTCCGAGCTATAAAGTGTGCTATGCAGTGCAAAGGGTGCTAACAGGTGCAAGGTAGAGGGCTAAAGCCAGTGTGGGAGACCTCAGCAGGATAGTGGCAACATAAATGCATGCTTAAAGTGTTTTTTTAGGCCAAGGGGCCTTCGAAGTGGGCTGATTGGGACTGCAAGTCAAAGTGTTCAAGCTGCGTGGAATGTGCCCCGAAATGTGGTGTTCAAGATGCTCTAGAAGCTCGTCCAAACGGCTCGTCAAACGGGGCTTCACTGTGAAAGATATGCCAGTCCGAAGATGGAAGGCTTCGCAGATCCCGACGGTTTGCCATTCGGAGCTCAGACGGGCAAGTTATGGCCTGAGGAATATTTGTCGGGGGTCGGATGCGTGCTCATCGAGCCGCATTGGGAAATGCACCATTTGGTGTTTTCTCGAGCTCGCAAGGTGTCTAGTGGGTAGCATGCAGAATGTGATGCTAGTCGAAGTCGACGGCACCTGAATGGGAGTCCGGAGCATGGAGATATGCTTGGCCGAAGTCGGCAGTTCGTAGGGAATGTGGATGATTGGATGCTTTTCCCGATGTTTGGGACACGCCGTTTGAGGCTGTCGAGGCGTCATGATATGGAGCCAACAGGTGGATCTCCCATGTGACATGATCAAAGAGCTGATGGGTGAGCCCGAACACATGGAGCATCGACGGCACATGAATCAAATGCTTAAACTTTCTTTGTTTTGTAAATTTAAAAGGTAGGTGGTGGCTTGACTCCAAGGTTTAACAAAAAAGAATAAGGTGATGAACTTCAAGGCTAATTTAGCCTAGAAAAGGGAATCCTGAGTAAGAAGAGAAGAAAGCCCAAGGCACCAGGCTCAAAAAAGAAGTTTTTTTTCCTCCTTAAAAAAGCTAAGAGGCCAAGAGAAGGAGAGCGGGCTTCGGAAAAGTGGAGGAGGGTTTTCTTTTGCTAAGAAAGAGAGAATTGAGAAGGAGGAAGAAGATCTTCATACGCTCGCGTGCTCGGCGGTCGAAGCCGAGATGCATGGTCCGTGAAGCAGCCCAGAAAAAGCAAGCACCTTGCAAAGAAAAAGGCCTTCGAGGGCTCGCTCGTTAGAAGTTGGGGAAAGCTCACGAGGAGCAGGTCTCATGGAAACCTTTGTGTATGGCTGGAACGGGGCTCGCCCTTGGTGCTTTTTTGGTTTGAGCTGGTTGCGGTATCGTTGTTGTACCTATTTCTAGTGTGAATGAAGAAGAGAAGCCCCCCATTGCAGTTGATTTTGACGTCGTCTCTCCCCCCTTTCTTCTTTGCTCGTCGCCACGGTGTGTGGTGCCGGTGTGTGTGAGCATGTGCGCCCCCCCGGGCCCCCTATGTGTGTGAGAGAGAAAGAGAGAGAGGTGTTGAGTTGTGAAAGTGCGAGAAGCGGGCAAGATCGCTGTGATCACTGTCCGAGGATTGTGCAAAGTGTTTGTGCGTTGGGCGAAGTGCACGCTATGCCTGGCTAGTGTGAATTGCTTTTTTTGAAGGTGTTTTCGAGAGGTTAGGGGTGCTATGAATACCCTGAGCTATATAGGGGCAGCTGTTTATCTGTCGGGTGTGTTCCCCATTCCCTCTCTCCAATGTGTGCACCGGTGGTCGAAATCAAGTGCGGAGAAGTGCAGCGTGTTGCCCCCGATGAGAGCTACGTGCCGATACCTACATTGTGCGCGTACGGTCCGGTTTTGTGAGCTCCATCTACGAGCTTCATCTAGTGATTCGGTGAGCATACGTTGTCAGATTTTGCATTGCAGCATATCCACGCGTTCACATTGAGTAGAGCTACACATTAGGCACTTTAGATTTTGGAAACAAAGACCTGCAGATTTTGGCGAGACATCCTACGTGATTTTGCACCGTGTGTTTTGGGTTGGGATCTTGGTTCATAGACCTTAGGGAGAGCGACCTATTGGTGTTAGTAGGGTCTCCTTCAAGTTCTATGGTGTTTCGAGATTGTTTGATGGGTGTTCGGCTCTACAAAGCGTTGTAGGAAGTTTCCTCTTATGCACTCCTGAAGGCTATGACTTAGACATTGGGTAAGGACCTCTGTAGGAATTAGTTAGGAGTCGGTCGACGAGTGTAGGTTGACACCCTATGCTTGCTTCCACGCGCCAGCGAGTCAAGCTTCGTCCTTAGCCGACAAATCTTGTCAGGTGAGTTCTCGTTGTGCTGACGTCCGTCGCGGCGTATCCGTCCAACAGTAGTGTGAACTGGTAGGGATTCTGTGAGGTGAGATGTCCTATTTTGCCAGTTTTTTCAAACTTGTCTACCACTGCTCGTGATTCCAAGTACCTTTGCACAAGGGAGAAGCCTTTCTTCATGTAAAATTGTCAAATCACTTTGCTTTACACAACCAACAATATTTTCCAAATGAAATGTGTAAACATGGAAAAATAAACAAAACTGAATATGGTCTAACATGATCATCCTATTGTAACCAAGTGCTTGTAGATGTCGGAAGAAAAGCTCGCTTCAATGTAGATCATAACCCTCTCTGATCCATGAGAGAAAGTTGGCCGGAAATATCCTGTAGGAATAGGGAGAACTTCCCCAAGGGCGTGTGCTCATAGCATTCCCCAAACGGGAAACAACTTAATGTAAGAGTCATAAATTGAAGCCTTGATTCACATAAATATGTTTGTGCTGATAGCCAACGGATGTGGTTGCAGATAGGATAACAAAAAGAATGGACCGTGTCGATCAATTTCAATTGAAATTAACCAGTACTTTGTGGTAAGCATCCCCCGTCAGCGTGTAGAAACCGTGACAAGGAGTCGGCCATGCTGAGCAACTTGCTTCCTTCAACAAGTGTAGTAAAAGGCCATGCATGTCTCCCTGAGATTCCAAAACATTACAATTTTGCTATGCTGTTGCATCAAAATTGAATCACTGAGAAGCCGTGAGAAGCCGTGATGCAGAGCAAGGTGGTTGGTACTCAAGCCATGCTTGATTCCAATTTTTGGTCGTGATAGTAATTTTCACAAGCCATGCTTGTGTTGTGGATGCCTAAAGTGTATGCACGTCTAGTGTATATCATACCTATCAAGAAGATGCTCCATATTTAAAATTGAATTGCATATCGAGAATGCAAGCTGCGGTGAGCGTGACGCCACCCTCCTGTGACGTGTTCCCCTCCTTGGCCCTCTGCGCACCCAATGAGTTGCAGCTTGCTGCAGATGGTGGTCGTCGCCTCATGTTGCAATCAAGAGGGAGAGATAGAGAGGCAAAAATAGAGAGAATCCTTTCCCTTCTTCCATAGCTCTCACCTCCCCTAAGCTCTGATACCAATGTTAGACAAGGAAAACTAGAACCTAGGAGTCCACCTCGCAACCACCCACTATATAGCATGGCCCCTGGCCCTTTGCCCTAGTTGAACTCCCTTTCCACACTGCCTAGCCCGGCCTTGCCCTTGTCTAGTCCGGCCTTGCCGTTGTCCTGACATGTAGGATTGACCTAAAAAGTGGCTATCATCAAATAAGGATAGTTGATCAAGACATTGTAAAGACCGCATTTTGCACTACCTTTGGTCTTTACAAATACATTGTCATGCCTCTTGGCTTGACCAATCCACCATCCACATTCAAGCGCTTGATGGAGAAGCTATTCATGCCTCATCAAACCTTTACTGGAGTGTTCTTTGATGATACCATCATCTACTCTAATTCATTAGATTAACACAAGCAACACCTTCAAAATTCCTTAGCCAATATGTGTTCCAAATATGGTGCTCATACAAAAGAATGATGTTTTTGATGAGGTGTTGGTCCAAAATGTCCTCTCATGAAGCATATTAATAAAGCCGCCCAATTGAGGGGAACCAGAGTCGTGCTCAGCATTGCCTTGGTTGGGGAACGAGATGTATATCTAATGTAGTGCCCTTACAAGTGGCCGTGCCGCCCAATGAAGCATTAGGGGCCCCCGCTCGAGGTCATAATTTTAAGGTTGCCCATTATGTTAAATAAGGGCTTAATTGTGAACCAAAGGGGGTACAAAAAGAAATGGCATGGCGTGAACAGCGAGCGGCGGTACACATAGTGATAGAGGAGCTTGCGTAGGGCTAGGAAGAGCTTGGCTGAGCAAGGCTAAGAGACAAAAACCTCTTAGCTCGCCAAGGCACCCCATCCGGTACCAATTCCTTCACAAACCGTGTAGGTCGGGTTTTGGGCTTGCCACATAATAATAGCCGCTCCCATGCCACATCAATCACAACGCCTTGACTGTGTGGTGGGGCCTAAAATTGCCGGGGTTACCAAAGAGGAAAAAAAAAGAGGTTACGAAGAAAAAATCAGGGCAAGGGTTACGAAGGATAGCAAGAAGCAAAGGGGAGGGCCTTCTCTTGCTCCCTCTCACTCTCATGTTAGAGAAGGGAAACAAGGAGAGGAACAAAGTCTCTCTCTCTCTCTCTCTCTCTCTCTCTCTCTCTCTCTCTCTCTCTCTCTCTCTCTCTCTCTCTCTCTCGTGCTTAAGAACCAAAGCAAAGCAAGTAGGGCTCACATGTTGAAGAGAAAACAAGGAAGTTTCTCTCGCATGAGGCTCTTCAATAATCAAGTCATACTCTCTTTTGATCTCTTTCTCTCAGCCCTTGAAAGGCTTGAAGGAGAGATCTTATTTTTGAACCAAAGAAAGAGTATGGTGATGTAGCAAGCTGGGGAGTTTGAAGGCATACAACGGTTCTCTCTCTTGCTCTATCCCTCTCAAGCCATGACAAAAGTAGGATATCGAGTTTTAATTGCAGGAAAAAGCATTTTATCAATACTCTTGGCCGTATTTGTGAGATTTGCCTTGGTAGTGATGCTAATGGTAGGAATTGGGATCTGGAAGTATACAAAGGAGTAGTAAGGTAGGAAGGAGAGAGGATAACCTCTCTCTACTATATTTGGGAGATACAAGGACATCAAGGAGGGAATTTTGCCATTTACTTACGTCCTAATTAGCTTATAAAGGCTCTAATGATAGACATAAGTGGAAATTTTACAGTCTTGGTCTAATTCGAGAGCATTAAAATCTCTTAACTCCATCAGTGCTGTCGTTAATGGAAATTATTTGTAATTGAATTCCACTTCGGCTACTCATTAGTAGCTTAAACCATTCCAATGGTCAAGTTTTAAGCATTTAAAGTGATGTCAAAGTCTTTTGCCTTGTGTCGTGCATCTTGTCTCTGTTATTTCCCACAACACGGAGCTCGATACTGACCCGACTCACCCACAAACCCATATTACCCGACATTTGGTGAACCCGATGCGAAACGAGCCGGGGTGGGATGTAAAGATGGAGATGCCAAAACAATTGAAGCAGTTTATTGACGATTTTAATTCTAATGGATTTGATAAAAATCTAGCAGTTGCAGATTTGCCAAAAATGATGGAATTAGTTTAGGGATGTCTGCAAGAAGTGAAAGCCATGCAGATAAAAAAGCAAATTGACGACGTTGTAGAGCTAGCTAGCACTTGATGATGTATGGGAGGAGTATCATAATCTTTAGGGATATGATCCAGAAGGTTTTATTGCATGTTATGAAGCCGAGATGAGGAGTCGAAATGTTACAAAAAATTGAATGGTTGCGTGAAAGGGAAAGGGGACTGGAACATGCTAATCTCCACCTAGCCATGTCCTATATAGACCCTTGGCCTGCTAAATATAGGGACCCCCTTGACTCATGTCCATCTTGGCCCTTGGCCGTGACTCATCCTACCCTTGTCCTTACATTACTCCCCCCTTGGAGAAGCGTTTTTGTCCACGAAAACACAAGTGATGGTATCTTCATAAAGACACTAATTTTTTCTACCGTAACATCCCTCATGAATCCAACGGTTCATTTGAGCGGAACCAGGTTCAGTAGGAGGTCCAATGAAGCCAAGAGTAACATCTTGGTTTTCTACATTGTTGTCCATTTGTAACCATTTGATGGTGCCGGTTCCTATCCAAACATAGTGTGTGGACTCCATTTACAACACTCATGAGCATGGTAAACGATTTTATCACAACAAAGATGTACCAAAAAAGAGCACCTCTTGTCACTTTCCATGAAAGTAACTTGCTGACATAACCCATCAGCCAAGTTTAAGTCCTTGACTTGTTCCCAAATTTCATCATCAGTAAAGAACCCCACCATCACTAGTGTTTGAGGTTGAGAACTTGATTTATACATGGAGAGACTATACCTAGTTGCAAACATGCTTTAACTTTTGGTAAGAAAACTCCAAGTAGAGCAATAAATGTTTACTGATTGGATCGCTTGGTGCTTACATATGCACTTTGCATATCCTTCAGCACAAGATTACTCTTTGTAATCTGCCTATCCCCTTGGATAACTGACAGTACTGAAATGTGTTTTCCCCACAATTTATAGCCAGACTTTCCAGATGGCTAGTAAACGGGATAACAATATCGTACCACATTGCTGAAGAATCAACAATGGAATGAATAACCCTTGTGGTTAACTTGAAAAATCTACAAGCATCCAAACCAAGCCATGACCTCTATTGGTGATTGGTAGACCTAAAAAGTAATCTCATAGAGATACTGCACTTAGAGTGCATGCTTCATAAGCAACAACTTGAGGAATATGCATGCCGTTACAAATTATCCTTTGCTAAACACTAGGGACCATAACACCTAGTGTGCATGCATTTAGAAAAAACAGATCCGAACCTGTATATCCCTAATTATCCTTGCCAATACGTATGGCAAATGTGATGTGCGTAGCACACAATAAAGAGAAAGGTAAATAGTTCCAAACAGAAACTAAATACTGTCAGGGTAATCAATTTCAAGCCTTGCTGAAATGGTTGAACCATAATAGAAGGTGAAACAATGATCACTTCTAGGTACAAACAATGAAACTTTTTCATTAAAAACTTAGAGCCTTGCTATATGTATAAACAACCATCTACAATGTTGTTTAGCAATACTTGTAGTTGAATAAGTCATTCTAAGTATCAGACAATTTTTGGCCACTAAAATTGCTCCTGATACGTCGTGCTAAAAATGGTCGAGAATACAGATTTGACCAGCACCTAGGGACTTTGTCTTGACACATATTGGAAATAGTGGTGCCAGTGTCAGTCCAGAGACTCATATTCTCCACATGTGGAGTATGTCTCATGTGAGGATGTGTAGAAAAGAACATCCTTTAAGTACAAGATGTACTTGTGTGTGGAGGTAACTCTAAACACTATGCGACAAGAGTGAGAGGGACCCTCATTCATTGCTCCACACTAGCTAAACCGAACTCCTTGAGTTCCTAGACCATGTTGTATCCCATGTGACAACGAGTGCCAAATTGAACCCTACAAGTAGGTTCGTAACAGCATAATGCAGATAGATAGATTGGACACTTGGCCCGAAATACTTTGTGTCGACATGCCCTTGGCATGGCTCTGTAACATTCAAGCGTACTTATACGTCTTGAAAAACCAAGCAAAGCATACTAAAAATGGAATGACACCAAATCAATAGATGCGTACCTGTAGATGTGAACGTAATATTCACTTACCCATATTCAAATGGAGAGGAGTATGTCCCCTACCTGAAAACCAAACAGCATTTCATTGGGAACCCTGGGTGTTGCCTTTGCAATCCAAGCCTTTGGATTAGATTCTACGTAGTTAAACCCCTTGATAAGACTCTTTTTAGAAATTGCTCAACTAGTAGATAACGGTAACCAACATAGTCAACCGTGTACAAATTGATTGGAATCAGCTTGAAAAGTATGTTCGTCTACTACTGCGTGGTAGATTGCGGAATTCTATCCTTGAAATTATAACTGGGAGAGATCAAATGTGATCCCCAATGCAGATCAAATTGTGATCCTTAATGCCTATGGGGTGATGTAGCAATCACCCGCCGAGTCTTACCCCAAAATAGTATGTCCATAGACACTCCGTAGTGCTATAGAGAGAGCAGGAGACCCACACAAGTGAATTGCCGAGATCTTATGGACAGCCATTCCGTCACAACTGATTGCTGCATCTATACTTTCTTGCAGAGATCAGCTGCTGTGAGTTGAAGATTATCAAAAACTCAACTTGAGTGTCGCACTGAAAACATGTAGTGCAAAAATGACACCCTTAACATCCGTAATGAAAAGACTCTTGCTTGTCCATTAACATCGATGTGTACTTCCTTGGGTAGATCTTGAAAAAAATCACCCAAAGAATGCCAATAGTTGGGTCTTACCCTTGGCCTGAGAGCGGCTCTTCACCTGTTTGGCTCATAGCCCTTATGCAAAATAGTGTTCAATCGACGAACCGATGAGGACTAATTTGAGTAGCATCTTAACCACGTGCTAGCTATGAGTTAGAGCACCTTGGCTCAAGCTGACTCACGAGCAAAACATGTATCAAAAGCTTCTTAGAAGATTTCATTTTTTCCTTAGAGAGAGAGAAAGAGAACGAAAAGAAGAGCATGTTGGGCTAAGGAACTTTTCTTGAGCTTTTAGAGTGTGTGCCCAAGATATGTGCTCTTAACACTAGGTTGGTAACCTAACAGGACATAAAAGTGTCCTTTCGGGGTTTTGAAAAAAACCTCCAAAACCATAGTAGATCCACTCATTTTGTAAAATCCTTTCATGAGGTTATAGTTCAAGGCCTACTAAACATGGAAAAAATAAGAAACTTGTAAAATTTATCATCTTTTGGTCACACCAAGCCTCCAAAGTTGATGGACCAGTGAATTTTCATCAAAACAGTCATTTCTTACGTTTTGTTGCATAAAAATAAGATTAGGGATTTTTGTAGGACTTGAGATAAATTCCCTATTTATCTTTAATGGGTTGGTGATCAAAACATATGATTGCTTCTCACTCACTATTTTTTGTTTTGCCAAAATAAATAGGTACAAAAAAGTTGAATTTTTACCATTCTGCAATCCTATCATCAAAGTTTCTATAGCCATGCTCAATATAAATAATATATGCATGTTTTCTTAGTTCCCTATTGTCCTTTATGTTCATAAGGATTCATGGAGCATGTCAAAATAGTAATACATCTCTTACCAAGGGGAATCCTAGGGACAAAGATAAAGTGTTAAATACAGCAAACATGAAAAAACTGGGTTCAACATTATGACTTGTAGAATCCCATAGAAACTATTCAATATCTAGCCAAATTTGATCCTTATGACTAGATATGGTTACTACCTACAAAATGCATGTGGTTGTCACAAGAAACTAACAATACTTAAAAAGCTATACTTGATATAATAGAATGTTTCGTTTTCTTCTATAATTGAAAAAATCAACCATCGTTGTGTACTATGCAAAATAGGGTATTAGGTGCCCCAAAACTCAAGGAATGTTAGATTTATGTTACAATACGCGACATAGAAAATAAAAAATGCATTGGATATCAAGAAATCCACCAAAAAAATCATAGAAGAGCTAAAATCGGCTAAAAAACAGGATTTGACAATTTTTGTAATTTGGTCATAACTTATAACTTTAATATTTATTTCTCCCTAGAAGCATCAGGACATGTTGAGGACTACGAAAGATAGTTCTCTAGCATTATAGACCTCACAAACATGAATTCTAGAGTGGTATAGTTGCAAAAAGTTGAAAAAAAACAAAAACAGGACCCGTTTTTTCACACAGTTTAGGTTGTGAAATGTTGTGCAAGGACAATGTTAAAGATGGAATTGATATTCCAAAAAAAATGTCGAGTTTTTTTCAGCTTATGAGACAACTTTCTAGATAAATATCACCTCAAAATCCATTTTGAAACTCTTGACATAATTCAAGGAAAATGGTCACTTAACAGGACATAAAAGTGTCCCATTACCAACCTAGTGTTAAGCATCTTATGCCTGACTTGAAGCTTATCGTATAAGCATTCCCCAGTTTTCCGTTATGACTCTCTCATCGAGAGAGGTAATAGAAAAACACAAAACTCATTCCGATCCACCTACCTTGCAGGGGTCGTGATTGTATGAGGACGACTTAGCATAGGCACTTTGCCTATGAAATAAGTCCTAGATTTAGGTTTCCTTTTAGTGTTGTTGTGTGTTAATAACAACCAACAATCATGTTAAACAATCCATCACTGATTCTGTCCTTGACATATTTGCGAGTGTGATAGTGGAAGTGTAATCTTTGAAGCGGTGGAATTGATGCCACCTGGTTAGCATGCCTTGCCAATACGGATTGTTAAGCCCTTGGCGAGAGTGATGGATTCAAACGTGAGAGCCAAAACCATCAGTGCCTTGCACAGTCTAAAAACTGGTGATATTCCCTACTTTTCAAGTTCCCCAAAGTCGGGCTTCATATAAAATTGCCAAAGCAGTTTGCTTTGCACAATGACAGTAATTGCCAAGTAAAGTGTAAACAGGGAAAAACAAGAAAAACTTAAACTTGGCTAACCTGGTAGTTGTTGTAACCCGTTGGACCGATATTTCGTGGAAGAAAACTTGCTTAAAAATGGAGCATAGCCATACTTGCTGCACGAGTGGGGTCTGTCGTATGTACACATACGTCCCTTGTATCATATACGCCCGTTTGTTTCTCATGAAATAACCTGTTGGCATACTGTTAAGTTCGTCCCAAGTTTGTATGCTCATAGGATATTTCTGGGCGAGCAGTTTTCGGCGAGCGCTTTTTAGGAATCAGGTGAGAAGATTCCTAAAAAGATTCTCCCTTCCTCTTTGTGGACTATCTCTATCTCTCTCTGAGAGAGAGAGAGAGAGAGAGAGAGAGAGAGAGAGAGAGAGAGAGAGAGAGAGAGCCAAAGGTATGGAAGCTAGACAAATTGTTTCAAAGATTATATAGACAGGGGTACTTAAAACAAGAACTCCCATTAATAATAAAAAAGTTACATTTTATTAAACTTGCATTACATAAACAAGAAGTGTTCATCTGTTGGAAGGCCCGGTTTTTGTAGTTGATGTGCTCCCTTCGATTGGCATATTAAGATTCACCACGTTGCTTAGCTGCTGCCTCATTTCCTCGTCATCCTCCTCTATGATGAGCCCAATTTTCTTCCAGCAAGAGAAAGCTAGTTGTCCCGTCTCGTTCAAATTGATTAAGCTCTGCATATTGAGTTCCTTGCGGCATTGATAGAGGCGATACACGTTGATGGTTGCCTTGAGAGCCTGACGAAACCAGTCGGCTCCATACAATGCCTCTCTGTTTGGAATTGCTTCCATGGCATCCCAGGCAGACTTTATTTTACTCGCAAGATCATTGGACATACTGAAAGAAGGAGAGGTGTGCTAGGAAGCTAGTGGACGCTTTCACAAAAATAACTCAAGCTATGGCAATTTATAGCCACTGTGGTAATATTATATTATTTTATACACGATTTTACACATAAACAACCAGTACTCAAACATGAAAAAAAGTTGCAAATGAATGTATCCCAATGTGGCCATCCTAAGATAAAATTAGAAAGTAGTACAATTGTTTAGGTAAAGCATACTAAGAAGAAGTGAGCATTGTCAAATGCTATGCATCCATGCCTGGATAAGTACGGCTTCGACTCAGTGCCTTGTAGATATCAACATCTGCCAGGATTGGTTGATGGATAAACATGTTCTCATTTTGGCTTAGCCCTAGCACACACAGATAAATAAAATACAAATGTTTACATGCAAGATATGGTTTTTGCTTTGACACCCGTTCCATGAAGTCTGGGCATGTGCATGATGGCTGGTTGCTAATACAAACTTTGTACATCCCGACATGACCATCTTCACTGTTCGTCTCTAGTTTGAAGACCTCACTAACACCATATTCTGCACATATCTCTTCTACGACCTTCGCTCTCAGGGCTAGTGCTAGACTGATCTTGCGAGCAGCATCCTCAGAAATGGAAGTCCTATACCGTACACGTAGACCATCTCGCACTGTGGCTCTTGCACTGCCTTCAGGAGTGGATGCATCTTTTGACTTGAAAGGAGAGTTTGTCATATTTTGTTTTTGAGCAACTAGCGTTACATTACATACTCCTTCTTTGCTTAGCTCCACTTGATACCCCCCTTCATGCAATATTTGCACCTCATCCTCTGATAGGTTGGTGCCAACATGCACGGGCCAAGTGTGTGGTGGATGAAGAGGCTGCGGCTCAATGTTCTAGTCTACTATATGACAATGCAAGACATGATCCGGACAAAACCAAAACCATTGACACACCACACCATTTGGATGTTTTTGATATCCTTCAAACGATGAGACTGGTATACCAAGTCTAGAACCTGCTATACTGCATCCACACCTGCGTCCGCCTCTTGGTGTGCCGCTACATGTGACCCTACTACCTTGTGGAGTTCGACGTATGGCCCACATTGCCTCATTGACCTTGCGCTCAACTACATACTACCCACTAGAACCTATACTTCGTTTTGGGGTTTGTGATATCCCTTCTTCTGCAAAGTTGATCTTACATGGTCTTCCACACTTCTTGCGATCTTTGGTGACCGAGTTGTACTCAGGCCTATGTGATGCATCATCTTCCACGTTGATAACCTCATTTTGCTTCCGTTTTTGCCTTGATGCCTCCTTATCTCCTATTAATGGAGTTGGTTGGTTATACATTGGAGTGCCCTTAGTAGCCGCATTCACTGCTCTAATCGCTTGGCTAGGATGTTTTTCCTGGCGTTCCGTAAGCTTTTGTATTGATGGACCCTTCCCAATGTGTTTTCCATGGCTGTATGAAATGGCCTTTGTGCTCTGTAAGATGGAATTTTCAAGGTCGGTTGTACATGCATCATATAATGATATGCGTTTACGAAAACCCTCCCCTGCTAGCCAACTGCCATGCTTGCTCTCCGCAAGGTTAGTGCGTGGAGTGTTTGTTCCATCAGAGCTACTTTCTACGCATGTCATAATGCCACCCCAATGTGCAATACGAATTTCCCACCAACTAAGCCATGAATCCATGTATGGAATGTTACGGTCTATGCAATGACTGTTACGCCACCATTGGCGTATCAGACGAGCCTCTGCTGCTGCAGCCTCTTTTGTTGGTGCTTGCCTCCACTTCTCACACATTTCTTTGTGTGTGTGTTGAGAATCTTGCACCACATACTTCATTGTGTGTTGATTCAAGCTTTGCTTCCAATGGAAAAGACAAGAACGCTCTCGGCCGCTCATTGTATTGGTCTTGTCACCACCGTTGAAAACAATTCGAACTGCATTCCAATTTGCTTGAGCTTCATCAGCCATGTAGCCAAAGAAATTTGCTTTGTCACACCCACATGATATCATTACATCATTAAGGCACTCCCAAAAAAAACATTGCGTTTCCATGTCTTCCTGTTTCATTTCACAAGTTGCAATAGTCAAAAGGTCGTGCATTCTGCAAACAAATTGTTTTAGAGAGAGTAAATGGAAAGCCACAAAGCTCTTAAGATAGGCCATGTACCTTGGATCATAGACATGACAGGCCATAGTCACCCAATCGCTAACATGTCTGGTGTGATCAAACTGGATCCACGCACGTTGAAGATCACCATCCCAATCTTGTCTCATTCGGTTGACTAGGTCCACACCGGATGCCGAACCAATTGTCGACATTTTGAAGACATAACATTTCTCCCCCTCCATACCTTGACCAGAAAACCGGCTTCCATGGAAAAACTCATATGTGCAGTCTCGCTTCAGTTATGCCAAAAGATTCTTTGTCAACCCCTCTACGTAAAATAGATACCGACCTCCGAAACCTGTCAATGTTAAAAGTGTTTAGATTAAAAAATAATTTAGCATAGAGTTTTGCATCGAAATAAGAATCTACGAAATGCTCATACCAGTTATTTTGCACCAACGGGCCCAAATCCTTAGCAATTGCAAATAGCTGTTGCTCGCCTAAAATACTTTCATTGGTGTTGTTGCAAAGAAGTGTTGTACTTATAATTTCTTTTGCCAAACACATTTGAACCTTCCTGGCTCCTGCGTGTGGGTCAACAGTCAAAATCCTTTGCACCATCAGCTTGGTGTTGTCCGTTAGTGTTTTGGATGTGCCGCTGCGCACATCGTGTCGATGTGTGCCATGATGAATCATGACTCTAGTGGCAGTCTCATCGGATGGCATGACATAGTATACTACACAATCACATGTTGCAATACAAAAAGCAATTGGCTTACAAAAAAGGCATTTAAGGCTCTTATCTCCAATCTTACAATATTCCCTAGGTCCAATTGCTTTTTGTATGTACCCGTTGAAATGACTTGTATTGGGAATATGGTAATTAACCAAGCTGACACATTGTTCATTCATGCACTTGAGAGATCCTATGCAATGACTAAGACGCACTACACCTGCAAATACAATATTGGATGTAGTAGGCTTCGACCACAAATGAGGATCATACTTATGCTCCATCGCATCCATATGGTGCAACTTTCCCATGGTAGGTGGAAATTCTAGAACGAGATCACCATTGTAAGACCTTGGAATCTCTGTTACTTGTTCCACTACTTTGATTTGCATTAACAGCTTTGTCAATGTGCGCTTCTTCTCGGCCTGTAAGAGCTTTTGTCTTGTACTCCTTTTGAAGCTGTTTAAGGGCAAAACTCGAGGGGGGGTACATAGATCTATTAACTCCTTCGGACCAAATTGCATCTTTGACGGACTGTCCACAATGGAAATAGGAATCATCCTAGGTGAGTCGGCATACCGTGTTTGATGAGATACGTTGACTTTGTATTTACGTGAAAGCTGCTCATCCAATACATAGATGAATTCACCCAAATTGTTGAGAGTCCTCTCAAGAGGCAAATTCATTTCAATATCACCTACTTCGATAACAGCATCTAAAGTTGTAAATTGCATTGGAGAAATTAATTCTAAAAGAAATGATTCAGATATTATGAATTTACCATTGTAAAAAGGATAAGAAACTCTTTACCCAAGAAATATAAAGAGCAAGCCATAATAATATGCTAAGAAAATAATTAAGCACAAGATCACATTGTATAAACTAAAACAAATTGATTATATACTCACGTCTAATAAGCAGCCGTTATAAATTTAAAATTAATATTATTTTATTAAATTAAAAAATTAATGTTAAAAAATATGAAATTTTATATTAAAAAAATTACAAAATATTTGTTTGTGACTGTGTGTGTGATCACGGGCTGGAGTGTTTTGCGTGGACGAAAGCAAGGCACTAACGCAAGGGGGGCAGAGGGAGAGAGACCAGGGCAATGGATGGCCGGGTTTTGTGTGCTGGGTCGCCAGTACGAACAAAGGCGGAGGTTGGATGGGGACGGAGGTTTTGTGGGAGCGGGCGGGGGGAGGGGGGGCGGGCAAGGGGGCGCAGGAGCGGGCGGGGCAAGGTGTAAGGGGACAATGGACGCAGTGTCAGGCTGGCGGGGAAAGGTGCTAGGGGGGCGGAGGAGGAGGGTGGAGGCCGCAGCTTGGGTGGAGGGGGGGGAGGGGAGGCGGGCAAGGGGGGAGGCGGGGGTGGGCAAGGGCCGCAGATTTGGATGGGGGGGGGGGCTACTGGGTGCAGGAGCGGAGGTGGGGGTGGGATGAGGGGGCAAGTGGGGGCGGGATGAGGCGGGGGCCGGCGAAGGCCGCAGGTTGGGGGGGGGGGGGGGGGGGGGGGGGGGCGTGGGCGTAGAAGCGGAGGCGGGGGCGGTGGAGGCCGCAGGTTGGGTTGGGAGGGCGCCCGTGGGCGCAAGAGTGGAGGCGGGGGCGGGATGAGAGGGGGGGGGGGAGGAGCGGAGCGGGATGGCATGCATACTCGCCCATGGCCAGCGCGTTGGCCATGGGCGGGCACACGCTCCACACAGGAGCATGTGGAGCGCCCACCCATGGCCTGGCCGTGGGCGCGTGGGCGCCCATGCATCTGGCCACGCGTTGGCCAAGGGCGGGCACACGCGGAGCGTGTGACCACCTCTGGCCAACACGTGGTCAGAGGCAGAGACACCCGCGGACCCACGACAATCCACGTGGACACGCTGGTGGAGGTGGCCGTTGCGTGTCCACGTGGTCTGGCCACGTGTACCGTCGCCAACGGACGGTACACGTGGCCCGCCACATGGTCTCGCGCCCTGCCACACAAGCAGTCACGTGGCCACATGTCCTGCCACGTGTATCGTTGCTGGGCAGCAGTACATGTGGCACGGCACGTGGCGCCTCATCCATACCACGTGCTGTGCCACATGTACTGCTGCCCAGCGACGGTACACGTGGCAAGACACGTGGCCACGTGACTACTTGTGTGTCAGGGCGCGTGACCACGTGGCGGGCCACATGTACCGTCGGTTGGCGATGGTACACGTGGCCAGACCACGTGGACATGCAACGACCTGCGCCAGCGTGTCCACGTGGCTTGCCACGTGTGTGTGGCCACACACACACACACCCAAACAGCGTGTGTGTGTGTGAACACACACACAAACTTAAACACACACACACACACGGGCGCGTGTGTGTGTACACACACACACGCTGGCGTGCGGGTGTGCACCACACACACGCGCCTCAATGTAGTGTGTGTGTGTGTGGCACACACATACGTGCGCCTGCGTGCAGCGTGTGTGTGTGCTCACACACACACACACGTACACACGCACGTGCACGCGCACACACAGGCTGCACTTACACACACACACGCTGCACGTACACATACACACACACACTGCACGTACACACAAAAGCACACATACACACGCACACACGCGCGTGGACATGGCAACACACACACTCAGATTCTCTCACACACACAGTCATTTATAAAAAAAAAATTTAATTAAAAGTAATAAAAAATTAAAATCTTTATAAAGTGACCTTCTCTTCTTCATTTTTCTTCTTCTCTATTCTCTTGTGCTACACAGATCTCTCTCCGTCTCTCTCTCTCTCAAGTTCACATCTCAAACTTCCAACCTACAAATTCTCATAAATCATCCTATATCTATTTCTTATAAATTATTCTTCTTTCTTGAAAGCATGAAAACAAGAAACCAAACAAAAAATACTGGTGCAATTGATGAGGTGGATGTTACTACCTCACAAGAAGTACCTCCGTTAGGCACACAGGATACCCAACAATCTCAGGCATTGAGTTCTTTGGATTGTATTGTATCCATTGTAACTGGAGTGGCTGGAACATCACAATCAAGTGCCGGACCCAGTCATCGTGTGGAAACAGGTACCGCTATTGAGAATGTCAAAGATGAAGTGTTTGGAAATGTTGTTGAAAAACAAATTTCTTTGGGTTGGGTGGATTCTCACAGAGTACCATACGATGGGAAACTTCTACGATTGCCTCTTTGTCAACTTCTCTCAAACCCCGCCATCCGCACGCATGATGACCATGTGACCGATTTGCAAATCTCTATTGCAAACAAAAGCTACCAACCAACGATGGCAAGATTTATTGTTAGTGAACGAATTCTTGGGGAGGATCACAAACAATTTACTTGTGGTGGTCACGCTGCGAGAGATCTTGCAATGTCATATGATTTGGATGAAGAGCTTTGCCGAATCCCCGAGCTTAGTCACATGGTCGAGAGGTACTTTGTGGTTTGGGATGGTAATCACCGATTGGAGGCATGGATGCGGTGGATGAACGAGAATGACATTCCAATTGAGAAAGCGCCAAAGGTGGAGTGCATTCTAGTTGACTTTCAGCCACATGAGGCAGCGGAGTTTCTATTGGTTTTGGGTATGATCAATAGGTGAGCCCTTTGTTTTTTTGCTAATGTAAATGCATCATATTTGTAAACTATATAAATTACAATCGATTGTTAAACAGGGCCACGAGGGTTTCAGTGCCTCACAAGACTGCTCATGATATTTTCATGATGAGAAAGCTAGGGTTGGCGGACCCTACATCACTTCTGCAAAAATTCCCCGAAAGAATGCGTTTGGCAGCCGAAAGGGCTTTGAATTTAAGAGGTCCAAATAAGTCTAAGTGGCTAAAATTGCCAATGGCTGTCCTTGCGCAACTACTTTGGAAGGTATACTTCAAAACAATTGTATATGAGAATATGTTTTGATTACGAAATTTTATTATTTGTATTTTGATTAAGTCTTTTGAAAATAATAGGAAGAGTTCGATCATATGTTTAGTAGTAAAATGGAAGGGCTACCATCAAAAGGGAGTTTTGACTACGAGTTGGCACCTGACACTTACGAGGAAAGAATCAATCTAGCGCTTTCTCAAACGGAGCAATACTTTACGCGCAAAGGGCTAGAGATAGCCACCATTGCAAATCCAGAGAATGGCAGCGATTTTTTCCAAAAATGTATTTCATTTACTGGTTGGGGCGAGAAGACCACGAAAATGACACCCTCGAGAGTGGCAGAGGTAGCGCGCGCACGCATTAGCCCAACAGAGTAAGTAATAGACGTTTAAATCATTGGATATATTTCTTGTTTTATTATGTAACAATAAAAAATAAGTCTCGCGTTTCCTTTGATAGGAAGTGCCGGTTGCTTCATTTGCTCCAAGCCGGTGATGCATCCTTGAAGGAGAAGGGCATCGGTTTGACGGAGAAGGCCTGGATCCAGTGGCTTCGATATCACGTGTACTAGTGGCATTTGGAAAGGTTAGACTTCTCAAACATTTGCACCAGCTAGCAGTTTGTTATGTAGCTTGTGACTTATTATTTGCTGCTGCAGGAGAGTGCTTGAGATGGCTGAGAAAATGGAGGCCGAGAATCATGATGTTGCTATCCAACATGAGAAGGCTGAAGGTAGGCACGGTTGCACGCTTGCCCACACATTATTGACATACAGAAGCAAGCACTTTGAGAATGCCTTCAAGAAGTGGAGTGCTCGGATCAAATCCACACATGAACCCGAAGAGCAACCCCATTTTTCTTGTATGACACGACGCTTGTTGTACGGGTTCGACATCTTTAATTGACAAATTAAGAATATAGTAGGATACCCTAATCTTGTTCTATGCAAATGAAAACATTGTGGTCTGTCTTGTAGATGGTGGAGAGATGCTCTTGTCTTTCCCATTCCCGAGCACCCCAGTGATGCATGGTGCAGGTCGGAGAGAGAGGAGACGGGCTTATATCCTGACGAGTGGATAGATGACTTGCGGCCAAAGGGAGCGTGGCTCAAGTGTCCTTGGCGTCTGGACTACCCGGACAAGGAGTACCCACCCGAAGAGGAAGAGCTATACATAGGTATGCCTCTATGTGGTTTTTACCTTTGCCATGAAGCAATAGAATATGGGCTCAATAACTCTTCTTCTTTTAATTAATAGCGGAGCATAGTGCGTCACGGAAGAAAGCGGTTGTGATAGAGGATGCTCTATCTCCAAACACGTCAAAGAAACCAGAGAGGAAGAAACAAACCTCAAGGAAAGACTCGCAAGCACAACAAGCTGACAAGCAACGTGGGAAGAGAAAGAAGAGGGCTGTAGTTTTGAGCGACAGTGAGAGCGAGCATGTGGTTGTGGAGTATTCTGTAGAAGTCAGCGATAGTGCTCATAGCCTTGGTGCTATGAGTCACAGTGTACCGACACTATCCTTCACTCCCTGACCATTGGGGGGCATCCAGAAGTCCCCTCCATGTTCACCATCACATGGTAGAGCTGCAGAGGACCTATCAGACATGGCCAGAGTTGTGGGAGATAACCATCCAGGTGCGTTAAAATTCATAATGTTGTGTTGTTCTCTTTAGCATTGCTTGAAATATATATTTGATCTTATGTTGCTACATACAGATATGCATGTAGAGCCACACCACCTTGCAGTGCATGCTAGTGCCAAAGAGTTGGCAAAAGCTATTCGAGATGTGTTGTGCAATGACAGGTAAGCCACGCTTATTTACAATCATAGTTATGTGCACACTTATAGTGCTAACAAAAACTGCATGCAATTCTATGCAATCACTACGTAGATTCTTGGGCTCTCTATCAGGAACATGGCAGATGAACCCCAGCTTGAGATTGGGTGGCGTACGTTTGGTGTACATGGCCTTTCCCTTACACACTAGGCCACATGCAGCTAGCATGGGTGGGGTTCCAATATGGAACCAATGGGATAGTGACCTTGTGGATGCTGCATTCCTTCCAGCATCCGAGTTTCTTTTGGTGGATGGCATGATTGTGGCGACATGTCGTGCAGAACATCTTTCCATCGTCACTTTGAAGGCAAAGGGAGCTGGTTTCCAACTGTTGAGGATATTGTACTTACGGCTACCGGAGGCTAGTTGTACGACTGTTCAAGACTATTTAGAGGGGTTATGTTGTTTTTTTGTTTTGATAATGAATAGTAACTTCGATGTTCGTGGGTCAAAAAACAATGTTTTACTTGCTCCCCGCAGGTTGGTACTTTGTTGCTAGCCATTTTTTCACCCCCTAGAACTGGTGGGTGTCCGCTTCCGAGGTACGATTGAGTGGATGGAGAGATTGCAGCAAATGTACGTGGCTCCTCTACAGATGATGACATGTTGTGGGAGAAGCTACCACGATCAGATTCCACACAGTGGACGCTTGATCGTATGGGCCGGCCTTTTCGTAGAGGTGTTGAGAGGAGTCCAGCATTTGCCAGGTGGTAGAATTTTTTTGTTAGCTGTTTTTATTGTTCCTATAAAATTATAGGTATAATAAATCTTAAGGTAACTTTTTTTGTGTAGATGGCTACTAGGTACCTTCACAGACATGGGAGATGCTGTGTTGGATTGTTTTGCAGGAGTTGGGACATTGGCAGCACAATGTTTACTACTACGTAGACATTGCATCAGTTGTGAGAAGGATTGGGCAGTTTTCAGTGCTTGTTTGGAGCCATCTCAGCGCCTACCTTCCGATTTAGGCTCAACATTGATGTTTCATAGGAGTGTTAGAGCTCAGGTAACTGAGCAACCGCAGCAGGTGTCCGAGTAGCTTCATCCGCTTGACCCACCGTTCCCGACACCACTCAGCAGTCAGGGCGGGGCAGTAGCAGCACCATATCCCATTTTCACAGCCCCATTTTTGGCATGGCGTGCAACTGGACCGTCTCCCAGTGCATTCATTTCCTCCACATCTCAGGCCCCACCCGGGGTTGATGCATTGCCTCTTTCACTACCTGCAGCCCCCCCGACATATAGTTCACACCCTTTGCCATTTGGAGTAGTTCCCCCACCATTTGGTGCACTGCCCCCGTTGGCACGACCTTTGTTTCCTCCCAGAGGATATGGCCCCCCACCGCCCTTCTTTCCTCCACGTCACCCATGATGTATCACCCCCCATATGTATTTACTTTTGATGCAATGGAACTCATAGATTTGGGGTTTGCTAGATGAAATAGACCCTAATTGTGTGTAAGGAACTTCTATTTCTCTTATTAATAGTGTATTGAATGATTCACCGGTGTTTTTTGTTTGAATGTAAGTTGGTCGTGAAATGACAATCAAATTTTAGTTAGAGAGAGAGAGAGAGAGAGAGAGAGAGAGAGAGAGAGAGATGGGTAGATTGTCCCTTCTTTTGAGAATCCGCTCGCCCGATTCTTAAAAAGCACTCGCCAGAAACTGCTCGCCCAGAAATCGCGTCCCATGGAAGTCTTGTCTTTGCATGATACGTTTCAGTAGACCCACTTTGGATGCTACCATGCCTCAGAGCTACAGATACTATTGCTCATAGACAAATGTCCCAGTAAAACAAAGTCAACCTCGTACGGATTGGCTTGATGATGGAAACCAAGCTGTGCTCCAGTGATGTCTAGAAAACAAGCCCTAACAATTTTCTTGACAGCTTCTGGAAATGGTCGTTAATGGTTGGTCCTATCGAGCACTTGTTGCCTCTTTCATCAAGACTAGCAATAGACCGTGCCGATCTCCATGAGATTCTCCAACACCACCATGCCCTATCCTTTGGTAGGCATGGACAAAATCCTTACTGTGAAACGAAAGCATTTCTTAATCAAGCCTTGCTTGATTTTGGTCGCCAAACCAGTCATTGGTCTTCGGACAACCAAAGTGTGCTAAACACAATCCTCGAGATGATCCAGGAACCATGCGGGATTTTTATACCTTGGATTATCCATGCATGCAAGCAAATTTGATAAAAACACGGTTTGCACAAGCCTTTCTCGTGTCGTGATGCAACATGTTCTTGAGGAAAACAGAGTGGTATTGAAAGATTTTATTTACCTCCTAGTGTTTACTTGCTAAATGCCTTTGATAATTTGTCTTAACGGCCACATTTCCTATGTTTTTTAGCATCCTTTAACCACGAACCAACGGTCCAATCTTGAGTCAAAGCCTTGCTTGAATATTGAAGCCTTGCTGGCATGGCAACATACATTCTACTGGCTTGGTTCAATTTGAGCATGCTTTGCATGATTTTATTGAAAGTCCTTCACTTGTGACCGTTTCGTCTCGAAGCTTGCTTTTACTAATGAACAAGTTTCTTTCTATTTACCTTGATTTCTTTTGATGCTTGAAAGACTCACTCAGTACCAAACCAATGCTTTATGAATCCTCCACTGAACTTGAACGTCATTTCCTTCTCTAGCATCTCTTACTCGCTTCGTCGTAAGTGGAGACCTTTGGGGCGGCCACCAATGTGAAGGCCTTGCAAGACCTTGCAGCGATAAACGCTGCTGCAGCAGACGACTACGCAGGCAAAGGAACTCCGCATGTAGCTGGGCGGGTTGCACTCCTCTGACGAGATCTCCTTGGCTCGGCGGCGCAAATAGATCAAGCCCAACCTCTTGGCAGTTGACGCAAGTCAGAGTTCCTTCTCTTCCGCGCAAGCAACCGTGCACACGCTCTCCATCGGTCTCTTGATTGCCATGAACATCCCCATAAGGGGTTACTCATGCGGATCCTCCCTCGGTTGCCCCTTCATGCATGCCCTCATGCCCACGCTGCGGCTCCTCTTCCTTCCCAACGTGCAAGGGTTGCTCTCCCCGGTTCTCCATGAACGCCCGAGAGAGAGAGAGAGAGAGAGAGAGAGAGAGAGAGAGAGAGAGAGAGAACAAGGGTTGCTCTCCACGATTCTCCATGAACACCCGAGAGAGAGAAAGAGAGAGAGATGCACAAGACATTCAAGGACCCCTTCCTCCATAGCTCTCCCCCCTGAGCTGTGATACTAGTGAAAGGGCAAGGGGACTGGAACATGCTAATCTCCACCCAGCCATGCCCTATATAGACCCTTGGCCTGCTAAATATAGGGACCCCCTTGACTGCATGTCCATCCTGGCCCTTGGCCGTGATTGGTCCTACCCTTGTCCTGACATTGCAGCTTTTGAAGAGGTTGTAAACTCAAATTTTAAAAAGAAGGTTCAAGAACTGGCAGAAGCATATCCCACACGGTGGCACAATTTTATAGAGGAATTTATTTGCAAAAGCTCAAGGATTCTAGATCTTGAAATAAAAGAGATTACTGAAAGAAGACACGTTGTCCTCAGTAAAGGTGAAGGGGATCAAATGCAAATCCTTAATTACGATCAATTCTGGGAGTATATTTCTACGAGAAGCAAAGACAAAGAAAACGCAAAATTGAAAGCAGAAAATTCAGTTTTAGAGGATCATATTTTGAGCAACGTAAAAGGTAAACGATGAATTTAATGCTAAAATAAAATTATATGAATTTTTTTTGAAGATTGCTTGCATGAACGCTACCTCCAATAATGGTTCCATTGAAGACATAGACTGTATAGTAAGTGGTTCACAAGCTGCTAGCCTTGACAATGGCTGTTCTGAAGGAGTTCATCAAGCAAAAGAGCCTCTACAAGATATTTCTAAAACTATTAGCACTATAGCCGAGCAGGACAACATGCTTACTGTAGATGATTGCATAAATAAAGCTATTATATACAGAGTAGCTATTGAAGTGACCAAGATTGTGGACCCAGCATAGGATGAGCTTGAGAATACCATTGAACTTGTGATTGCTACTACCAATATGTTTGCAGATGTTGTTATCATGGAAGAAGATGCCATAATTGATGATTTCTTGGCTAGATCTAAAAAAGATGATCATGATAGTATAGAAGAGCTTTCTAATACGTGTGCCTCTTCAGAGGGGGTTCCATATGAACCTTTGCAGTGCTATGATGTAGTTTTAAGTAACATGGATGTAGATGAGGAAGCAGAAGATGATATGGATGAATATGAAGATTGCTCGAATCATGCTAATTGTAAACAAATTATTGACGGGGATTCTACATCTATGCTTGTACATGGGATGCATGAGGAGATAACTCCTACGGCTTTGAATGTTGAGACTTCCAAGGGTGATTTTTCCAAGGATGCTATGGATGAAGTTTTACAGGTTGAAGTTTTTTTTCATGATCAAGATGAAACCCCAACAAGCAGAAATTCCTCTAATGATACAGGTCCAGAGAGTCCCAAGGTTTTTTGTGATGGCTATGAAGCTAGCACGGGTGATGATGCTAAATCATCCTTGATACTACAAAAAGTGCACATGGTTTTTCATTTCCTTGGATAATGTGCCAAATATGGCTGGATTTGGATGCTATTCCTATTGATTCTTATGTTAGTGATATCCTGGCTACCAGTGAAAGGGAGTCAAAATTCTTTAATTCTTGGTGTTAACGAGCTTAAGTTGCCAAAAGTTTACGAGATGTGGTTGTTGCATTATGCTTCAGGTGAAGCTCTAGTATATTAAGGAGCCCATAAATGCTATGTGATCTCAATGGTGTTTGATCGAAGAGATTCTAAGGATATTCATAAGTGAATTCAATATGGATGGCTGATGTTAAGTATGCATAATAATTGCGTGCTATTTGAACTAGGGGTAGCATATTTGCACCAAAAATGTTTGATGTTGATTGATACAAGAAATGTATGCTCATGTGGATATTATGATGCTCCACTGTATGGTAAATTCCTTATCATCCCATTTCATCGTGGGGGCTATTGAAGTGCAAGTTGCAGATTCAAAGGATACCAAATGTCTGTTGTAGCAGGTTGCATGGTACACGTTTTGGTTTCTAGATTATGATAACTCATAAGAGTTTTTGATTATGTGTTCAGTGAGATTACCTGGTTGGCTTCCAGTTGACTTCTTTGGACGTATCTTCACATCTTTTGAGTTGGTAATGCTACCTGAACTCGAAATAAGGGACTTGATGGACATTCCGTGTACAGACAGAGTAAGCCATACTTGAGCTTGAAAGGGTTTCCTAAAGTGATCTTGGAGCACTTGAGTATGGTGGGGTTCTCTCCTGGGGAGGTCACCTAAGAAAAATGTAACCTATCACGTGAGTTCAACAGAAGGGTATTTAAAGTTCTTGAAACTTATATAAATATATATACAGAAGGATATTGATTTTTCAAATTTGAAAAAACTTACATATTTTAAAAGAAAAGGGTACATTATATTCCTAACAAAATTCACAGATAAGGGGTTTTACAAACATGTCTTGAACGCACGTGATATTGTAGTTTTACACATAGTGAACCCCCCGAGGGTTCGCTAATCAAGGCCTCCAAAATTGTATGCTTTAAAGATACGACAAATACGATTCAATGATTTATGATGGGAAGCTACCTAAATATTAAGCTAGAACATTGATGATAGGGTATAAGCCTTATATTCTTTTTCATATGTTTACCAGTTACGTGAGTCTGAAGATGGCAAAGAGGTTAAGGTACCTATACCTGATGCAGATTGGAGTGCAATTGGCATAGACCAGAGCCTATGCAGGTATAGAGGGGGTGGATTTCGTGCAGCTCCGCTTCCATGATAAGAAACAGAGCAAATAAATGCAAGCTAATCTTCTTTGAAGCCTACACATTTATTGAGCAGTGATCAGGGGTTGATAACAAGCAAAGTTCAATGATTAATGTATGCGAGATGCAGCTTTAAAGGGCCAACATATGCCTTATTGATGCTAAAAAAGAGTATGCTTGAAGTGAGCACAAATGGGATTTTGATGATCAAGAACTACAGTTCTTGAAGTGCTCTACCGGCCTGTCTTTACGGCTCGTCAATTGGAGCTATGGTGCAAAAGTTATGGCAGTTTGAAGTTTGAGTCAATTAAAGATACGTACCGGATTGCGAAACTGCAGCTGAGGGGACATAATTGAATTGAATACATGGGCTTGAAGTGCTCACTTTGTGGAGCATGTTGGTCTTTTCATATCAGTGATCAGAGTTAGGGTTGCCAAGATATGGGCCGTTAAAGATTCACCGGGGGCCAGTTCCATACCAGTCTGGTTTGCTCGATCGGTGTTCCATCCGGGAATTTTATAGCCTCAACAAGGTTTGTATGTGTTCTATGTTGTTTGAGAAGTCTAAAGGAACTAACGGCTCATTTGACCGAGTCCAGGTTCATGAGATAATATGGCTTGAGGCCGGTGTCACCTACCGGCACAGCTGAACATGATGAATTTTGGAGTCCGGATGATATTGTCAGTCAAGTGCTGCTGAAAATTGAAAGCCACGCTAAGCAGTTATTTGACCGGTGCGCATGCTAAATTCCGTTAAGAGCAATTCCTTAGCCGATATGTATTCCAAAGATAGTGCTCATACAAAAGAATGATGTTTTTATGAGGTCTTTGTTTGAAATGTCCTCTCATGGAGCATATTAATAAAGTTGTCCAATTGAGGGGAACGTGAGTCATGCTTCACATTGCCTTGGCCGGGGCCCGAGATGTATATCAAATGTGGTGCCCTTACAAGTGGCCATGCCAGCCAATGAAGCATTAGGCCCCCCCGCTCGAGGTCGTAATTTTAAGGCTTCCCACTATGTTAAATAAGGGATTAAGTGTGAACCAAAGGGGGTAAAAAAAGCAATGGCATGGCATGAGCAGCGAGCGACGACGCAAGCAGCGACAGAGGAGCTCACTTAGGGCTAGGAAGAGCTTGGTTGAGCACGGCCAAGAGACAAAAACATTGCAGCTTGCCAACGTGCCCCATCTGGTACCAACTCCTTCTCAAACCATGCAGGTCGGGTTTTGGGCTTGCCACATCATAGCAGCCACTGCTATGCCACATCAGCCACGACACCGTCAAGGCATGGTGGGGCCTAAAATTGGAGGGGTTAGCAAAGTGAAGAAAAAGGGGTTACGAAGAAAAAAGGTAGGGCAAGGGTTACGAAGGAGATCAAGAAGCAAAGGAGAAGGCCTTCGCCTGCTCTCTCTCGCTCTCGTGTTGGATAAGGGGAAGAAAGGAGAGGAAAAAGGTCTATTTCTCTCTCTCTCTCTCTTGCTTACGAACCAAAGAAAAGCAGGTAGGGAGCTCGTGTTGAAGAGGAAAGCAGGGAAGTGTTTCTCGCATGCTCTCGGAGAATCAAGCCATAATCTCTTTTGCTCTTTTTCTCTTGGCCCTTGAAAGGCTTGAAGGAGAGCTCTCATTTGCAAACCAAAGCAAGAGTATGGTGAGGTAGCAAGCTAGGGAGTTTGAAGCAATACAACGGTTCTCTCTCTCACTCCATCTCTCAATCCATGACAAAAGCAGGATATTAAGTTCTAATTGCAGGCAAAAGAATTATATCAATACTCTTGGACGGATTTGTGAGATTTTCTCTAGTAGTGTTGCAAATGGCAGGAATTGTGATCTAAAAGTACACAAAGGAGTAGTAAGGTACAAAGGAGAGAGAATAACCTCTCTCTACTATATTTGGGAGGTACAAGGACATCAAGCAGGGAATTTTACCAAATACTTACATCCTAATCATCTTATAAAGGCTCTAATGACAGACATAAGTGGAAATTTTATAGTCTTGGTCTAATTCAAGAGCATTAAACTCTCTTAACTCCATCAGTGCCGTTAACGACAAACATTTGTAATTGAATTCCACTTCGGCTAATCATTAGGAGCTTTTAAAATTCAAATGGTCAAGTTTTAAGCATTTAAAGTGTCATTAGAGTCTTTTGACTTGTGTCGTGCATCTTGTCTCTCTTATTTCCAACAGCCAGCAACGGTGCTGACCCGACTCAACACGCAAAGCCATATCCCCCAACATCGGGGGATTCACTCTATATATAAAATGAAAAGCCACCTGCGAGAGGAAAACTTTATTAAAAATCCCTATATATGACTCATATTAGGGAATATGACCGCTTATATGACAATCAATGCACAAAACTATCATACCCCTATCTTACATATAAATTTTAGGTCTCACATGATCTAACTGAGTAAAACTAGTCAAAGAGTGTGTAGCATTGTGATTGGCAATTATACAAAGGAACTACTTTTTTTGATAACTAGATCTACCCTTAATGTGTCTTAGTTTGAAATTCAAACTATGTGCCCCTTCAGCCTGCACTCTAGCTACTCGTCAGATTCTGACCCATCTAAATTACTCAAAAACATGGTTAGAAAGTTGTGCTACATTCTCCATGTAAACTTGCATCAATACAAAATTTTTATAGCTCTCATCCTCGACAAATGAACTATAACACAGTTTTTATAACCTATCAAGAGTGCAACACATTACACAGAGATGTTTCCCATAGCATTATACAAAGTTCAAAGTGTTTATAAGCAATAAGCACTACCAAAACCCAAACATCGTGTTAGGATATAAAAGGGTATATCACAAAAATTTGAGTGATATTTGGAACATGTTTGAGGATTTGGATGCAAAGAACACTTAATTTTTTATGACACTCCATACAGGGTGATGTGGAATATTTCAAGGACATATCTTATATCTCCAAAGATGTGGAGGCGAACATGTGCGCAACTTTAAAGATTCTTACAAGAAACAATGACTCCATGGTTGTAGGATGGTTGTATGCAAGCGACAAGAGAGACTATACCTTAAAGACAATTATAAATGAGTATAGTGATCCTCAGACAAATTATGGCCTCAGTGTGTACTTGGCAAGGTGAAAACATTGAAAAATGTTTAGCGATGATCTCCTTTGTGGTCATAAGATGATATACTCTATGTCATTCTTAGTGTAATGTTTATCTTTCAATACTTGTATGATTATATATTCTAAAACATTATTTTAGAAAACTTTTCTTCAATTTGATGAACATTTCAATGGAGTGCACCTACTCTAAGGGGACTTCAATGTATTACTAGAGTGCATCCTATTGTAAGAAGAATCTAATATATGTCAGGATGCATTTTGATTTTTAGATCAAAGTTGTGTAAATGGAGTGCACTCTACTTTAAGGGGACTTCAATGTATTAAAGTGTATCCAAGTGTAAGGAGACTCCAATGTATTGTTAGAGTGCACCTTGGCTTTTGGGTTCTTAATTTTGTTAATTTGGGGTCTATGTCTCATCATATAGTAACAAAGATAATTATTCTTTTTGAAGTAGTTCTATGTCAGTCCATCTCAAGGTTCAAGCTACTTGTAACTAGGAGAAATTTGATATTCTTGACGTCAAAATAAAACTTGCAAGTGTGGAATGGAGAGCTCATGGACTTTGCATACATGAGAGAGATCTTCTTCTTGGGCACAAATGTTTACCTCAAGTATTTTATCATTCATCCTTCATGTAAAACAAGGCAAGGGAGTGTAGCTTTGACAAGTGGTGATCTTTGTATTCCTCCAAAAGGCAAGGAAGCCTATATTGGATAGATGCACCATAAAACCAACCCTCCTATGATGGAAGAGAGAATATGTTACATTTTCTATGTATAGCGCATGCCTCACATGAAGAAACCCTAGATTAGAGGGGGATGTTACTTCGTGTCATACACAAGTGGATTGTACTGCTCAATGGGTCCTAGCTTGGACAAGTGGTAGACCTTGAACAAAAATTTTAGGTACTCACCTTTGACGTCAGCTTGGCAAATTTGTGGGTCTTCAAACCAAGATTTCCATGCTAAGATAAGCTATAGGTAAAACAATAGAGCATAGACAAAGATAAGGGATCCAATGTACTAGTCTCCTAATGATGTAATTGGCTACAAACATGGAATTGGCTAGAAAATCTACCCTCTATGAAATGTAGCTAGCTTCTACAAGTGGTGGACCTTGAAACAAGAAAGCCAATTTGCAACATGGTTTTCCATGTTTGAATGGAGCCTAATTTGGACACTAGTAAAGCTTTCTTCGCTCCCAGATTCAAGGGAGCCTAGCTTGGCCAAGTGATGAATATTGCTTCTCTCCGTGCTTCAAATAAGCATAGATGGGAGAGATGGTGGGTCTTTGCTTCTATCCATGTTCCAATGGAGCTACCTTGGACAACTTCTAGAACTTCAAACAAAAAACCTCATGGACAACATATCATGCATTACTAAGGTCGTGACAAAAGAAAACATTCTAGATATAGGCTAATAGGTTGGACAAGTGGTGGACCTTGCACCTAGATACTAGGATAGACAAGTAGTGAACCTTCTAATATTTTTCCATTACCATCTTAGATAAGTTATTTACCTTTTATATTTAAGATTGGGCACATTGTGGACTTCTAAACTAAACCGTCTACTATCTATGAAGTGTAGTATGAACAAGTGGTGGACCTTGAAACCAGAAACTAAATGTACAACATAGCACGGGCTATCCATGTTTTAATGAGCCTAGTTTGGATATATGGTAAAGCTTACTTCTATCCTAGTCTCACAGATCATAGTTTCGCCTGGTATTGAAGCTGGTCTCTCTCCATGTTTCAGAGAACCAGAGATGGCTAGACATGGAGGTTTTCTTCTATGAGTGTTTCAACGGAGCTAGCTCAGACATGTGGTGGCCCTTCAAAAACAAAAGCTATCATGGATAGCATATCTTGAATTATCATGGTGGTGAAAGAAAACCCATTAAAGGTGTAGTCTTATAGGTTAGACATGTGGTGGACCTTGCTAGATACTAGGATGGACAAGTGGTGGACCTTGCTAGATACTAGGATGGACAAGTGGTGAACCTTCTATTCTTTCCCCAAGACCATATTAGACAAGCAATACACCTTTCATTTTTAAGGCTAGGCAGGTTGTGGACTAGTACACTAAACCATCCACTATCTAAAAAGTGTATCTTGGACAAGCGGTGGACCTGGAGGAAAAGAAACACAATGTACAACATAGCATAGGTTTTCATGTTTTAGTATATCCTAGTTTGGTCATATGGTAAAGCTTGTGTCCATCCCAATTTGAATGGATCCTAGGTTGTCCAAGTGGTAGATCTTGCTTCCCTTGGTGTCTTAAAGAAGCCTAAATGGAATAGGAGGTGGAGCTTTGTTATATCCTTTCTCCGATGAACTAGTTTGGAAAAGGGTGGACCTTTAAAGAAAAATCCCTCATGGACAATATATCATGGGTTATCCTAGTGGTGAAAAAAAAACTATTCAAGGTATAGGCTTATAGGTTTGAAAAGTGGTGGTGGACTTGCACATAGATACAAGGATGGTCAAGTGGTGGACTTTGCAAGATATAGCCTTACAAGTTGGACAAGTGGTGCACCTTACACATAGATGCAACGATGGACAAGTGGTGGAACTTCTCTTCTTTTTCCATGCCCATCTTAGACCAAAGCTAAACCTTACATCTCTAATATTTGGCAAAATGTGGAATATTAGACTAAATCATTTATCATCTATAAGGTGTAGCTTGGACAAGAGATGGACCTAAAAAAAACAAGCTCAATGTACAACATAACATGGGTTTTTCATGTTTTAGTGGAGCCTAGTTTGAGCGTATGGTAAAAATTGCTTCTATTCCAATTTCAATGGAGCCTAGCTTCGTCAAGTGGTTGACCTTGCTTCTCTCCATGCTTCAAAGAAGCTTAGATGTGATAGATGGTGAGTCTTTGCTTCTATCCATGTTCCAATGGAGCTAGCTTGGACAAGTGGTGGACCTTCAAACAAAATCCCTCATGGACAATATATCATGGGTTATCTATGTGTTGAAAAAGACAAACCATTCAAGATATAGCCTTAAAGGTTGGAACTTGCACCTACATACTAGGATGGACAAGTGGTGGACCGTCTATTATTATCCAGGAACATCTTAAACAAGTGGTACACCTTGCATCTCTAAGACTAGGCATGGGCGGACTATTAGAATAAACCATCTACTATCTATGAACTACTACTTGGACATGTGGTGGACCTTGAAGCATGGGTTTTCATGTTTTACTGGAGCCTTGTTTGGGCATATGGTAAATCTTTTTGTCTCAATTTTAGTGGATCCTAGCTTGTCCATGTGGTGGATCTATGCTCAATCAAGTTCCAGCATATGCTACACATTTCCCATATGACTCCTATCTCATGTAAAGAAGTCTTAGACTAGAGGTGGACATTGCTTCAATTTCATGCACAAGTTGGTTCTAATTCTCAATGGTCGTATCTTGGACAAGTGGTGGACCTTGAACAAAAATTTTAGGTACTCACTTTGACCTTGGCATGGATAAGTGTTTGACCTTCAATAGAAATTCTCCATGCTAATCTAGATTGTATGTAGGACAAATAGAGCATAGACAATGACAATGGATGCATTGTACTAGTCTTCTAATGGTGCAATTGGCTAAAACCATGAAATTTCATGTCCAATGTTTCTCTCAATTTGTACTATATGTGCATAAAGTGGAATGAGATCTTAGCAGAATTGATGTTTTGGACAAGATCTCATTACTACAAACATTACATATTAAAAGTTATCCAAACTAGGAATTGAGATTTTCCCACTTTACCTAATATGGTCTTACTGATGTAATTTGTTTCTTGGTGTGAAATTTGAATTGAGGAATGATCATTAGAGTTTAAAATATATTTCCATTCAGTCGTTATTCAATAATAGGCCAAATTGATGGCTTCAACTGTTCTGTGAGTATGAGTTTGATCTTAAATATTTGGCTGAGAAGTAGAACAAGGTCCACAATGCCTTGAGTGGAAAATTCCTGTTCACTTGACTTAGGTGTTTTACATGTAAAATATCTTCCTTCCAACTCTAAGGACATAATTAATTTTGATAAGGGGAGAATGTAATAGAACTAATTTTTGTTCTTAAAGTCCAAAAGAATGCAAGAGGGTAGAACTTTTTCTTAAATATGGTTTAAAAGATTGTTGAGTAGTTTATGAGATAGAGAGTATTAGTTGTATGCAAATGAGCTTAAGATATTGAGAGAAAAAAAATATTCTCTTCTTTTTAAATATTGCACTAAAGTTATACTTAATAAAGATTAATAAATAGCAGATAGTCTGCCAATAAATAGTACAATGAGAAAAGGAAGCGTGTGGAGAATAAAAGGTGAGCCCAATGGATAGGGTGTTCTCCCCCTACCTCCTCTCTTGGACATTTCCTAACAGGGGAGAAGAGGAGGTATGCTTCAACAGGGAATGAAGTCAATAAAGTGGGTGTCTAGGGAGTGGGGAAACAATTTTTGTATTTACAAGATTAGGGGGGGAGTAGGCTCAGAATTTGTTTGGGGCCATGGTGACAGAGGCCGTTTTTGGAGAAGTTTTGTTGTGGCATATCATTAATTTGAGGGGGGATGGGGAGGGAAAAGATGAGGGTGGCACAGCTTGTTTACGAGAAGATGAGGATGGAGAAGCTCTTGGTAGAGGTTGAGTGAGGTGAGTTGATGACATGAGGTTATTTCTATTGGCAAGTGTTTTTTGTAGAGATGAAGCAGTATTTTCTTCTTGACCTCTTCTAAAACAAGTTGGGCTACAATTACATCCTTAAAGGTTGTTACCAAGAAAAGAAACAAATGGCTGTAAAGCTCTAAAGTTCTTGTTTGAGTTGGGATTGAGCTTGAGGATCATTCACCACAAGATTGGGTTGCTTCAGCTTGAGGGTATTAAGGGAGGAGGTTATTTTTGAGAAGGGAGCAGAGGTGGGCAAGGAAAGCTTTATAGATTTTGGAATGAACTGCTTCATATTCTATGGTGCAAAGGTTTGTAGTGGTAGAGAAGAGTTCTGGTTTAGTTACTCTGGGAGGAAGAGTATTAGGGCTCCTATAGGGGATAATAGGGTATTGCTAGAAGGTAGGAGGAGAACCAAGGTGAAATGGGTAGATGAACTTGCTAATGAAAACGTTAAGAATGTATTTCTCTTTATGAGATAGAAGGATTTAAAGGTTGAAAGAGGAGGGTTAGGTAATGTTGACACAATAGAGGGTGCCAAGGAGGTGGTGGCGACAAACAGGTACGAGGCTGAAGAAGCTTGCTTATGAGAGGAAGAGGGAATGTTCAAGGGTGAGGAGAGAGGGTACACAATGCTCTTAGTAGAGGTTGAGTGAGGTAAGGTTATGAGATGAGGTTTCTTTATGTTGGTAGGTGTTTCTTGGAAAGATGAAACATTATTTCCTTGTTGACATGTTCTTGAACTAGTTGGGCTACCATTACATCCTTAGAGGTTGTGCTCAAGAAAATCAAAAAATGGTTGTAAAGATCTAATGTTCTTGGTTTAGCTGGGATTGATCTTGAGGATCATCCACCAGAAGTTTGGGTGTCTTTAGCTTGAGGATATTAAGGGAGAAGGTTATTTTTAAGAAGGGAAGAGAGGTGGGCAAGGAAATCTTTATAAAGTTTTGGTGAGTTTGGAATGGATTTTTTCATATTCTAGTGTGAAAATTTTTTTAGTGGTGGAGAAGATTTTCGGTTTGGTGACTCCGGGAGGAAGACAATTAGGGAACCTATTTGGTGGATATAGCGATCTGACACATAACAGGCGGATGTACACCAAACCCTGTATACTTGCTCATTTTTTTGAACGAAGCTGTCTAATTCAGCTAATGAAGATTTGTAATTGTAATGTATTTTGGCATACCCTCTCAGTCTCTCTGAGTCTACACCCTTGTAAGTGGATTGAATGGCCGTGGGAAAGTTCCCTTAGCCTTTAAGTCAAAACCCTTAGTTTTAGACAAAAGGATATCATTAGCTAAGGAGATTTTTGGATGTGCACGATGAGAAGCTTCTTGCTACTACAAGTTGTAATCCACTTTTCTCCTGGACTGGTAATGAGAATTCATTTCCAAATAGCACATTGTGTTCCTTGTCTCATTAGGGGAATTTTGAGGTCACTTTTGTGCCCTGTAAGAATATGTAGAGAGAGAATATATACTTTATTTAAAAAATAGTGAAATGTTTGTAAAAAGGTGAGTTGGCGTCCTTTTTACCTCCACCGAAACATGTCATTGTCAAATCTTTCTAGGATCTTTAGTATTCTAAAAAATACTCCCTCCAAAACTAACAAAAACGTCAGTTCTCGCCCAAAATTCAAAATTTCCAAAAGCTGAAACAAACCTTTTCTGTGTCGTCTTCTTCCTTGTATCTGCAGAGCTTTTCCCTATAGTACTATCTCTGACAAATACTGTTAATAGACTTCCATGAAGAAGAGAAGCTTATACCATCTACACATTGAGCTAAATGAAGAATATTGTCCAGTGCGCAAGAGAAACAAATGTGCAGAGGTGTCCTCGTCCATATTTGAAGCAATGCGGCAAGATAAAAAAACACACATTGATCTCTGGACTGATGGAAGATTGTATCCAGTGGACGCAATGACAAAGAGCACTCCCCCATTCTCAAATTGTTCATCTTTGATAAAATTTGTGGGTGATGGTCAAAGAGGGTTGTTGGGTTATACAGAGAGTCTTGCGGCAGAGAGAGATATTTTGAAGTTAGAAGATCATTTGACCAAACAAATGATAAATACTCTTAAACAACAGCTTGAGGAATGTAAAGAGAGCAACGAAAAGCTAGAAGAAAGAATACAATGTTAGGGAACAGACAAAGAGAAAAGAAGTTAAAGAACATTGAAGCCTTGAGACGTGGTGGAGGAGGTTGCAGCAGAAGAATCAGAGCAGCAAGGTATATATGCTTATTTTATATTGTTAAGTTGCTTAGGTTACTTTTCTTTGTTAAGTTGTATTATGATTCTGCTCCACATTATTATGCTATTGTTCTTTATTAAATGACTAATATTCAGTTAACTTTAATTTAGTTGATCACTGTTTGTTTATTTTGTTTGTCATTTGGACAAGATCAATAATCAGTTAATTTTGTACCTTTTGATTTAGGACTTTGCTACAACCAAACTCTACATCAAACATGGAAATGGCAGCTAAACATTATTGTGATGTTTTACCTCCCAAGGTTGCCAAAAAGATTTTCACAGAGAAGAAGTTTAAAAAGGCAAAGGAGCAGTGCATTGAGGGTTTTTTGCAGAGCTCTTGCTTGGACAAGGAGGATGTGCAATATACTATGGATAACGTAGGCATTAGCAGAGATGGTTATAGCAAGCTGTTCAGAAATATGAAGTCGAGGTTAAAGCAATGTAAAGTCAAGTCCACATATGTCCACATATGCACTCTGCATGCTCTTTGAAGAATTGTGGAGAAAATTGTACATCTGTATGTGGGGTTTGCCTGGAAGTTACAGCCAAAAGCAGCTAGAGATGCTGCAATCAAATGTATTGAAGGGGTTTTATCAGAAATTGGCCTTCACAGTGGTAAGGTTAAGATTGAAATAGACCTGAAGAGGTCATCAAATGGAAACAATGTGCCTAGAAAGGTATCTGTTGGTGGTGTGAAGGCCAGAGCTTTCCTAGGGTTTCATGGCAAACTAGGAAAGGTAAATGCCAAGAAGGGTTCATCCAATGTGAAGTATAACCAGTGGAAAGCTCTCCACAATGCCATCAAAGATCATGGTCTTGAAGGTACATCAAGAAATAAAAAACCAGAGGTATGGGAATCACTAGACAAAGTATTTTCCTACTGTGATAAGACATCCTGGGGCAAAAATGATCTGCCAAATTTTAAGAAAGTGCTCAATAACTTCAGAAGTGCAATGAAAGATGCTTGGGATCAGGAATTCACACATTACATGGTAAGTTTTTTATTTATTTTCTTACCTTTTTAATATGTACATACTTTTAGTTTGGCAGCATATGATTAATCTCATACTTACTAATTATTGACACACTTTTACCTTTCCAGCATATAATTTACAATCACACTCCCTGGTTTGTAAAGAAATGGGGCTCCCTGTCCATATGGTCTACACAAGGCATGGAGAAATCCCATTATCAAGAAAGAACCAAGTTTTTCAAGAATACAAGACATGGGGGAGGTGCAGTGAAGGCAAATAGCTTGCTTGAGGTTTTCCAATGGTTCTATAGACAAATATGGCATAGAACCATATCAAAAATGACAAAGAAAGAACTACTGAACTCAGATTTAGCAAATGCCTTACACAGGAACAAGAAGAAAAGACAAAATTCATATAATAGTTCATCTACAAATGAAAAATTCTTGCAATGGCTAGCTACAAGAGAGAGACAAGGTAGAAAGTGGGCCAAAGTACAGGTTTGATCAAAGTCAGTCTTTTGATGAAGGTACATCAACTTCACCCCTAAACTTCAGAAACTTCTGCTTATTGTAGCCTATCATTTGTCTCTTGAGGTCCCCAGAGTGGGCAAGCACATAGGATGCCATTGTTGCAAAACAACCAGCTCTAGAACCAGTAAGGCCAGGGAAGAATCCAAAAATTCTGATGGCTTCCTCCTTTTCCACCAATATTAACTTCTCTAACCCTGGAGGAAGCTGATATGAACCAACAACCTTTGCAAGTGCTTTAATTGCAAGCATTGGTAGCAATGGTTCTCTTGTAAACTTGTTATGGAATATAATGACAGTCTCTTTGTTGAGCTTCCCAATAAAGTGTCCCAAGCTCTGGTTCCTTCCTAAATTTAAGGGTCTGGAACCCTTCCCCCTGCCAAGGAATTTGTCTGTGTCCAGTATTTCAATCTGCAAATATTTGTCTTGGTTAATTGTTCAGCACATTAATAAGACAAAGCAAAATGGTCATTAACATACCTTAGGAGACTCATCCTCCTCAAACAAGGCAGGTTCCCATATATCAATGGATCTAGTTGGCCTTACTTCATAATCTCTGGTCTTTTCCTCTCCCATATGATCTATTTTAAGCCTTTTGTGGATCTCATTGAACTCCTCTTCAGAAGGTACACCCTGTTGCTCATATCTCAGAACAATGTCCTGCACATGCTTTCCAACACTTGAGCTGTCAATAAAAGTTTTTGCCTCTGTGTCCAAGACTGCTAAGAGGCAAGGTGAGTAATCAATAAATCCTATGTCATTAGATCCCCACTCAGCCAAAATGGCCAAAGCATAATCTTCCCTTAGATAAAAAAGATGCTGAATGTCATTCAGCAAAACATATTCCTTTTTGTTAACTTTGTATGTGGGAAATGTTGTTGTGCAATGCAAAGGATCAACATCTTCATCCTCAATGTCAACATTCTCCACTTTAGTGATGTTTTCTGCTTTAAATTTTGCAATGTCCAGCATCTCAGTGCTTTGTAGTTTCTCTTCCTCTTCATGGAACTCCATCTCTATCTCCTCTTCCTCCTGGTCCTCCTCAGCCTGAGAAATCTGCTTTGGAATCTCTTTGCCCTCTGGTGTTGGGAGTACACTGAAGAAAATGATAAGTCCAAGGTCAGAATCTACCAACTGGCAATGCATATTACCATGAAATTTGCAAGGCTTTATGATCTTCTGCCAGTCTAGATGAAGGCTTGACCACTTCTTTGCAATACCTGCCCTTGACAAGCTACCTGCTTTGCATATATCTACAAAATGAACAAGATTTTCGAGCCTGTGATCTCTAATCAATGCTGTATATATCTCTTTCAAGTCACTAATTTGTGTGGAGAAACCATCGACAAGTGCTTGAAGATCAAAGGCAACATTAAAAATCTCTTTGACACTTTGAAATCTTGTAAGCTCATTGACTTTGTAAAGAAAAGACATCAGCCTATCATCAGCAGTCTCTTGTATATCCTCTGTATCCATTATGACAATCCACAAATGTCCAGCTGAAAAAGAGAAAAGAGAAATCCATCAAGACATCAAAAAATAGACATGACATTGTGTGAGAATTTCTTCTATGACTAGAATATATAAATAAACCACCCTCCTTTCATAAAAGAAAAAATTAATAATGATTATTAAACAAGTATATAAGTTATAAATCTATTAAGCAAAAAAGAATTATATAAATTTGTGCTAAGTTTGTTACTTTCTATGCGAGCAATGAGTGTTAAGAGAAAGTAGGCCCTCACTGAAAGTTGGTACGCGATTTTGTAACGTGAAGATGTGTCTGGCGGCTACTAAAATCGCGCACAGGGTGCCAATTGGAAAGTTGGAGGCAAGCCTTGTGAACGCTCGGTGCCAATTGGAAAGTTGGAGGCAAGCCTTGTGAATGATAATAAGCGTTGCGTAGGTTGTTTTTATAACCAAAAATGCCGCCTCGGGGGGAGTGCCCTATATAAGGCCACGAGTCTCCTCGAAACTCATAATAATCGCATTTTGGAGGACGTTTCACCCGATTTTCGCGCTTCCAAAACCGGATTCTTCGGGAACTTTGACCGTCACCCCGTGCGCGATCGCAGTTAGTGTAAGGGCATTTGACACTTTGTTTATCCGCGTATGGGATGTCACTGCATTGTGTGTACCGATAGTACCTTAACGCGTGCCACTATCCAATGTGTGCCAACGTTGTACATACGATGCATTCCTAAGTCACTCCAACACCCCGTGCGCGATCGTAGTGTGTCTGAGTGTATTTGACTATTCGATTTTTCGCATACGGGGTGTCACCGCATTGTGTTTACCATTAGTACCTCAATGTGGCCACTATGTCCACATACTATGTGTGCCACCATGTAACATGCAATGCATGCCTCAGTCACTCCGACACCCCGTGCGCGGTCATGTATTGGGTTAATGCATTAGTACCTTTGGGATTTCGTATACGGGTTGTCAACTTAATATGTTCCATTATGTACACAAGGGGGAGTTTAACAAGATGTAGGCAAACATTATGTACACAAGGGGTGGACAAACAATTTTTGTGAAGGAAATTTTTGAAATTAAATATACATCGTTTACTTTTTTTACTAATGTTTGTTGTTTGTTCTGTAGCAATCCTTCCTATCCCTTTTGAAGATGGCAAGGACCAAGAAGACTGCAAGGAAGGTTGAGAAGCCTCTATCCAAAGATGAAGAAGACCCTAAACCAATTGCACCTGACCCTCAACCAAGAAAAAGGAGAACTACACATCAGAGGAAAGCTTCCAAGCCTCTGCAGCTTAAGCCTCTCCTTACAAAGAGAAAGTTCAAGCAGGGGGTCAAATGTCTAAGAGAGATAAGGAAGGCCATAGAGGCCATCAATCTTGCAATTCCCAAACTGCCCTTCCAGAGACTATGCAGACAAGTTGCAGAGGAGTACAAGATTGACATGAGGTGGACTAGAACTGCATTGGCATGTATCCAGGAGGCTTCTGAGGACTTTATGATTGAGCTTTTCCAAGATGCCTATATCTGTGCAGCTCATGCCCATAGGGTTACTTTGATGGACAAAGACATGATCACTCTGAGGAGGCTGAGATACGGGTTTTCAAGAATGTTGGAGCCTGTCCCTATGCATGATATTAAGGCCTTTAATATTCTCAACATTCCTCCATGGAGGAAGCCCAAGGAGCCTGAAGTAGGAGTAGTTGATATTACTGAAGAAGAGGAAAAGGAAAGGAAAAAGAGAGCAAAGGAAGACAAGGAAATTGCAGAGAGAAAGGAGCTTGACCTGTTGGAACCTCAGCTAGTGCCCCTGTTGAGGAGTGTCAATCCTTCTGATTTTGTTGTCACTCTATTCAGTGAGGAGGATCCTAGGGAGGATTACAATTCACTTGACTCTGAGACCTTGGAAATTCTCAAGGACTGGACCAAGGAGATGAATTCTCCACTCCTTATCACATGCCTCAGGTTGTTTTTGTTTTCCTCTGTATTTTTGTTTATAGCAAGAACTCTTTATATAACAATATCTTGTACCAGGTTAATGATGCATACATATGAGCCAGACCTTCAACAAAAGGTGGAATTTTTAGACCCTTCTCTCTCCCAATTTCTCAGGACAGAGACAAATATTAGAGAGCTCACAAAGTGGTTGACTCATGTGGACTTGGAAATCTGTGAAATTTTCTTGATTCCTTATCATGAAAGGTAAGTTTCCTACCTACACCTTGTGAAGAGAATTTACTAATTCATGTTAGAAGGCTAACTGAGGCTTTTTTTTATAGCTCACATTGGAGTTTAATTGCAATTGATATTGTGAAAAGAAAATGCTACTTTGTCAATTCTCTTGCTGGAGTACATGGTCAAGCAAAATTGTAAGTATAGTAGCAGACACATTTTGTAAACCACAAGCAGAACCTCAAGCACATAAAGAATTTTGGACAGTGCTGCTACAAGATTTATAGAGACACTGGAGAATTGTCCACCCATGCCAAAGATGCTGACTGAAATCCAATTTTCAGTTGTGAAGGTTGGAATTATTTATGCTTTGTTCACTTCAATGGATTATCCTCAAATATTTTTTCCCATAAATACATGTAATGAATTGCAGGTTCCAATCCAGCCTGAAAGCCATTCATGTGGATGGAGGGTAGTGACAAATGCCAAGCTCCTCTTGGACTTCATATACTGCAATGACAATCAGAATATAGAAGTATAGCATATTTCATATTTGCCAGCTGTATTTTTTCTCATTTTATTGTTCCTAAAACTTGCTTTCTATTGCCTTGTATAGATCAACAGAGAGTGCTATAGTGAGAACCATGTATGGTTGACAAGAGCAAAGATTATCAAGTATATGATTGAAGCAAATGGACAACTGCAAGAGGTATTTAAAGATGATGATGTTGAAGAGAAGGGGAAAGCAAAGCTAGAAAAGGCAAAGGGGAAAGCAAAACTAGAAGAGGAAAAGGGAACTGAAGAGGAAGAAGAGAGTGGTGAGCAGGAAAAGGCAAGTGAAGAGATGGACGATAAGAGAAAGAGGAAGCAGCCCTCAAGCCCTCCTGCCAAAGAGCCCACAAGAAAATCTCCCAGGACAAAAGAGCCCACTGCAAAAGCACCAACCCCATTAAGGAAGTCCCCTAGGGACAGGAAAACTCCTGGCAGAAAACTATTCTATCTTTTTGTATCCCACTTGTATCAAGCTTCCCACTTGTATCCAATTGTCTATTCTATAGCCCACTTGTATGTAATTGCAAATATTTGAAATTGAATACATTTTGATCACCTTGTTTTAAGACTCTGTTACAAAATCAAATCATTGATGTTTGGAAAAGTTTCATTTCAATAACAAAATAAATATCCTTACAGGTCATGTGATACAAAACAAGATCCTTATTTCAATAAGATCCTTGCAGGTCATGTGATACAAAACAAGATCCTTGCAGGGTCATGTGATACAAAATAAGATCCTTGCAGGTCATGTGTTACAAAATTGCCTTGAAGGATGTTTAAGGCACCAAATGTACAATGCCATCCAAGATGTCCTTGCAGTGTAGCCTCTTTTCATTCCTTTTTGATACCTACAAAAAAAGTCCAAGTTAAATAAAGAACCAATAAGAGAACAAGAGACTTTTAGGGATAACAGTTACCTTTCCACCATTTATTTGAAAGCAGAATGTTGTGGGCAGTTCAATTTCATCATTTTGCAGGTCCAATCTCAATTGATGTAAGCTACACATGCCTCTTATCTTTACAATTGACAGATGCTCATTGTTTACCCATATATCAATGTCTTCTATTGGGATGTCAATGAAGTCCTCCATGTCTTGATCAAGTGGAGTTAGCTGACCACCAACATAGTGCCATCTTCTGTAATAAAATGACATAATGAAGTTTTGTGTCCCTATCATGTATTTGCAAGCAATTGAGCCAGCTTGCACATTACAAGTGATTCCATTCACTGTTTTGGTGTTCCAACCCTCATCCACAAATTCAAGTATATTTGCTGAGTCTAAAGTCTTCACTGAAAACATTGTTCTAGATTTTCTGACTTCAGCATTAGAGAAGAAGCCTACAAAAAGTGTAATGGGCATGAATATAGAAATTCTATGTTTGCTATGTTTTCTTTCAAACACTTTTGAATCTCACAAAACAGTTTGCACCTGTAGCCCTCACTTGTATTTGAGCTAGGGAGTGACCATTCTCCACTTTTGGAATCAGGCAAGTCTAGCTTGGTTGTGGCTCCAAGTTCTCCAGTCCTTCTAGGTGGAACATAATAATGGTCAAAGAAGAATATTCCATTCTGTGCCAGTGAACCCTTAGTCCTTCCCTTGTATATTTCTTCACCAATTGATCCATGACACACATCCAGAATATTTATAACACATTCTACTGGCTGCCATTCCATAATGTTTGAAGGATACAAATCTGTACAACAAATAACCTTATACAACATGCATTACAAATAAGGATTTAAGTTAAGAGACTTACAGTTTGGTCTATGTAATGGCAAAGCAGAACTCTCTAAGTCAATATGCAGATCTTAATGCATGTACACATGCTGCACCAGCACCTCTTTGATTGATTTTTTGTTGTCGCCAAAGCTGAAATCTTTAACAATACCCTTCCATCCCGCCAAGAAAGAGTTTTTGGTAGAAGACTTTATTCTCTTGTTCTGTTGCATCAGTATCCACTTGATTCAAAATGGAATCCATTCTCCATTTTGATCAGTCGTGTTGTAAGTAACAATGGATTCAATGGAAGTTCTTGGTCGTTTTGATCGTGATGAAGATTCCATGGTGAAAAAAGAAATGAGCAGAGAAGTTTAGCCTGAATTCAAGAGAAGAATAAGCAGAATGTGTAAAAAACGGTTCAAATCTGGAAAAGATCATGAGATAGAATCCAAATGTTGTTTTATGATGACGACGTACAAAATGAAAACAATATAATATGAGAAGCACGTCTTTCTAAAAGCGACAGCTATTGAATGCCTTTGCACTTTTACTTGTTGACATTGCTATTTACCAGCTCAAAGTTGCGGTAAAGATAGAATATTTGCTTTTTTTGTGAGTTTTCAAAAATAGAGGTTCCGTAACGGAAGCTCTTCAACCATTGGTTGAGAGCACTCTCTCTCTACACGCTAAAAGGCACAAAAATGACCTCAAAATTCCCCTAATGCTTGCTCTACAATTTAAGTATTACCGTTCTCAATTTTGTTGTGGTTTGCGACGCATTTCTTGTGAGATAAATGCATTGGTTTAAAGGTTAAAATGGATTTTTCTGATGTTTTGATCATGGATAAATGTTTTTATGCTTAAGGGGGATCTCTTCGTATAGTTTTGTTTCAAAAAAAATCACATTTTTTATGATGGATCGTGATTTATGTACCTTCCCAGATGGTTTTAGAACTTGGTAGAAATGTGTCCCTAGGTGTTGTAATACTTCTCCTTAAGTTTCATTGCATTCCAAATTTGTTTGGATGCTAAAAAGGCGTGATGACCTAGAGCGATGAGATTGGATGCATTCTGATTCTCTGACTAGGAAGTGGTTGATTTTCTTTTTTCATAGTATGAGTAGCTCTCTAAGTTCACTTTAGTGAGATTGACACTCTCATTAAGTCTTAGTGTCCGATCCTGAGTCGCTTTTTTGCATATTGACATTATGTTAGTACAAAAAGATATGTTGCAGACGTTCGTTGTGGCGACCCGCTAACATTGGCACCACTGTCAGGGAAACTGATCCTTAGGTGGTGAGTGACTCAGTGTACGAAAAAATCCCTCCCAAAGCTTTTGGCACCCATTTTGCTTGCGCGTAGATAGTAAAGCAGCTAGACATAGGTTTAGTGCTTAGTAGAGACTGGAGTCTGAGACTAGCGAGTGTTGCGCCTTATGCGCAAAGAAAGCTGTGAGTGATGTACAAGAGAGTATTTTGTTCTTTGTTTCCCATGCTTGGAAAGGACTGTTCCACCACACACTTCGTTGTCATTTTTGTACTATTAAATTCATTTAAGTTTTTGCATTTATTTGAGTTTACAAGAGTAGGTTAGGTAACAATTTACACCATCATTCGGGTCCAAAAGGATCGACGAGAAAAATGTCAAAAACCTTATTTTGACGTTGAAGACCATAACTTTGAAAAGTTGAAAAAGTGATGGCCAGAGCTTAAAAACTGAACCAAACCCAGAAAAACCTTCCGAAAGAGATAGGCACACTTGCTAAAAACAGACTGTGCAAAAAATTTCCAATTTACCTGTCCAACATGGATTGCGATCCATGTACCTTTCTGGAAAAATGGGCTAAAACTATTTCCTTTGCTTAGAATAGGCTCTTAGGCACTATTACCTTGAGTTTGGGCAAAAATAGACTACTAAAAGACCATTTACTGAAGAAATTGGGTTGAGAAGAGAAAAAACTTGGAAATTGAGAAAAATAGAAAAAAATTGAACTTTTACTTGTCCAAATTCAAAAAGGGATCAAGTAGAAGCAGGGAAACAACAGAACCAAAAATCATGACCAAATGCTTCCCAACATGGATCCCGATCCATGTACCAAGAAGACATCTAACAGTGAAATTTGACTAGCACACTCCTGATTACTAGGGGAACTACTTTTCCAAAAGGAGCCATAGACAAAAAGTGAAAAAACCCGATAAAAATACCAAAAAATAAGTTGTTTGCACCATTGGGTTGGATGATCTCCTCCACAAGTGTTGCATTTTTGGGTGGGCGGTTGTCATGTGTTTGGGTTTGTCTTCTTTCCTTGGTTTATCCTTGTGATCACTTCCTCAATCATTTGATCAACATCCGGCATAGTTGGGTTTTGTCCACCCAATTTCATCGTGGAATCACTAGTGGTTGAAGAGGTACTACTCGTTCCTTGATCTGTGTCTTCGGTCACCTCTCCATATGCCTTGCAATTATCTACCAGATACAACGCCTCTTTCGTGAATTTCTCAAAAGATACACATGCCTTTAAGTGCAAGTCCTTATTGAGCGTATCATTTTGCAATCCTTCCATGAAAAAGACTGACACTCTTTCATCCTGAGGTAGTTCTCTAGTAAGGCATCTTTCTTCATATTGCTTGAAATGAAGCGATGTTTCCTTCACCTTTTCTTTCTCCTTTTGTCTAAATGCATAGATTTGGGAGACAGTGTTATGCTTGATTCCTCTCTTTGATAATTCCTTAGAGAACTCTTCAAGAAGTTGCTAAATACTTGGGAATTCCAAGCTATTTAACGGTTGAAACTGGGTCAAAGCAGTCCCTTCTAACATCAACCCAAATCCTTCATATTGAGTATGGAAATCAGTTACCTATTCTGCTCTCAACACTTGTTTGAAGATTGAAACATGAGCATATGGATCTCCTGGTCCACTATACTTTCTGGGTACGCATTTTTTCACTTGAGATGGTTCCATGCATCTGGCCTCCGCAACCATTCTTACAATACTTGGTCCTCTTGGTGTGGTTTCTCTAGGTTCATAATCTCCTCTTAGCACTACCAATGGTATCCTATCTAATGTACGTTTGTCAAGTTGATCTCGTGTAATAATCAGAGGCGTTCTAGTGATGTAAGTCACGTCAGTAGTAGTACTGCCCCTATGTGTCTTCATGGAAGCCCTAAACCCCGTTGATCATAAAGGCCCTGTGTTTGGGACCCGTTCGTGTCCAAAAGAATCCTCCACCCTAGTTCTTCCTAGGTTCACATGTGAAGTATGTTTTAGGGCGAAACTACTCCCCTGTTCATACTCACGAGCATGACACAGACAACATACTTATCATCCAATGACACGACTAACCCGTAGGTGCACGTAGGCAATCTCGTTAGCTTGTCAGGCTAAGACCAATCTACACATACGCACTTTTATGATGCATCAATCACTAACTCTGGTAGAATGCAACCCACTCTATCCCTTAACGCTCACAACATAGTTTACACGTCCAATGAACTCAGAATCTCATCAAACTTACTAGGCATCATCCTCTCACTAGGACATACTTACCTATAAGTCTAATCTCACCAAATTTAAACCCTAGCTATCTCGAATGCTGTCGCGATAGACCAACAGGTCATAATTCAAAAGTGGGCGAAACTTAAGTTTATCAGTATCTATGTGTAGCTAACCTCTTTCTCATTCCATGAAGCACTTGATTGTTGAAAACAGACACCGTTTATGCTACTTACAAGCAAAACAAGCTCGAGGAAGAATCGATCGCGATCAACTCCAAACGGAGAATGCGTGGCGTGGGCGCGTAGCTCTCAGAGAGACTACCGCGATGGTGTGGTCGCGTCGTGAATATGGTGAAGGAGAAGCGCGTAGCAAAGATGATAAGACACACTCACGCTCTCTCTCTCTCTCTCTCTCTCTCTCTCTCTCTCTCCCACTCGTACGACACAGGATTAATTCAAATGTTATTCAAAAAACGGTTGTAAGGTGACTTTTATACTTTAGTCACCTTAGCTCAAAAATGTACATGGGGTTTGCTTGCTCATGATTACAAAGTGGGAATAAATCTGAGTCCTAACTAACTGACTAATATTTACATAATCCAGACGAATGGATCAAATTGATAAGATGTCTTTGACATAAAAAATGGAATATGATATGCTTTACAAATGGGCTCATTACAATAGTTGGACCACTGGGGCTCCAACACTCCCCCCCTTCTAGTTCATGTCTACCACGACATGATCGTCTTTGTCTTTATTGTCGTTGTCGCCTTTCTTGAGTGATTTGCTGTAGAAACGCATCATAGCGCATAGAGTCACTTGCCATTAATGGGCCAAATGTTTTTGACTTATACATGAAGAAGCCCGTGTAAAATGCTTCTTCAAATGTCTGGAGATGGTAGCTTGGCAGAAACATCAGCCGTTTGAAATAAGCATACAATACTGGCTCTGTCGGTGTCCCACTTAGATCGTACGACAATTCTGAGATGCTTCTTTCAGTATTCATATACTCTGATGTCCAGCTTTCCGAGAAGGCTGTGAGATAGGCCAAAAATGTACGAGCTATTTTACATAGCATCTTGCAGGATAGGTCAGGAGAGCCTCCGAATTCTGCTATGGCGCCCTGCAGGGTTTTCACCATGTAAGAACCGGATATTCTCTCTCCTTCTGCTGGCCCTGGCATTACTGGATAATTCAGCCATGTCGGATTTTTGCTCTGTAGTGCTTTATGTTGGCTATAGGTGTATGTTCGGGGAGTTGGGCAAAACGTTCTGTCATTCCTCAGCTCAGGCGGTGCATTGACTAAATGGATCAGGTTATGAGGATGATCCAATAGCCATTGACGCCTCCACTTTGGCTGGCTGTCCACTATTCTGTTTTTCCGTTCCCTATCTTGTACTTCTCCTTCAAATACTGGCACTTGTTCTTCTTTTTCGAGCTGCCGTTGATGTGTTAGAGTCTCATACTTCAACAGAGCATAAGGTAACATAGGCGCATTCCATTCTTGCCGTAGCTTTGCTGCTATTTTGCCCGATCTGGAAAGCCCTTGTAGCAACTCCTTTTTGAGTTGCATAGCCTTGTACCATATCATTTCTGTTTGCTTTTCCATCTGCTCAGCTAGCCTCAGCTCTTCCATCTTCGTGACTGAATCTTCTTCTGTCTCTTGGTTTTTGGAGCCGGTTTGATCAGTCTGCGTATGTGCCTCTTGTTCGTCTGAATCTTCATCGTACTCATCTTGACCCCCATAAACTTCAGCGAGGCCAACCAAATTTGTTGTTACTAGCTCCATGTGCACTCGTCCCTGTCCTTGTTGCTACCCTGCACTTTGTAGACTTGCGATTTGTGCCGTCATTGTTCTACTATTGATTTGTAGAGCTTGAAATTCCATGTCTTTTTTAGCGGCCGACTCCTCTAACTGTTTTATCCTGATGTGCAAGTTTTCATTTTCTTCCCTAAGTGATTTGGAACAATGCTTTCCATTTCACTGTCAGGAGCTGGTCCTTCTTGTTGTTCACTTTGCAAATCTGAAATTTGTCTTTGTAGTTCACCTTCTGCTCTAAGCGCACTTTCATCAATCGTTTAACGCTGTTTTCTTTCTAACTCCAGCTCCCTCTTTAGTGCGGCCACTTCTCTTCTGGATGGACTACTTGTGTTGTTGGTAGCGACGTTTTTTGATTTTTAGCGCGTTCGAGTTCTCTTGCTTGGATATCTGTTACTGCTCTTAAATCTTTGACTTCAATTTGTAAGTCATCGATGACGACTTGCAAACTTGTGATGGCCTCCAGCGCATCTTGCTTTTCCTTTTCCAATTGTTGGATGTGTTCGTCTCGTTCACTGACATCTTCAAGGAACACGTTTATTGTATCTTCACATATGGCATTGAAGTCTTCCGATTCCTGTAAATTGTCCTTGAGAAGATTTACTGTGCCTTTGAGTCCCAATATTTTAGCATCTCTGATGCTGATCAGCTTTAGAGTATCTTCCCTTTGTTCTTGCAGTCTCCGAACTTCCTCATCAGTTTTATGTAGCTTCATTTTGTTGGACTGGTTTTGATCAGCTAACCATTGAGTGTGCAGTCTTGTTCGGTTTAGTAATGTCGCCATTGACTGCAAATCTTCATCTATCGTAGCTTCTAGCTAAATTTCTTGAGAGGAGGAAGCTTTATATTTAGACTGATCCACCTCCTTTTGCTTGCCTTTGTCACTTTGTGATATGGCTCCAGTGTTTTGGCGTCTATCTGTTCCTTCTTCTTCTTCTTCTTCCTCTTCTTCCTGTTCACTTGGCGGTGTGTGAACTCTGTCATCTCGATGCGAGCTTTCTGAATGCGAAGTAGATTCAGCAGGTGGGCTGGATTGCCTCTCACTTGTATCTTGCCTTGGAGATGGCGGCGGTGTGTCCTGATCTTGTGAAGTCAGCCTCAGCTGATCTCTCAAAGTTTGGAGATCCTCTTCTTCTAGTAGCAGTTCTGGCTCATCCCTCGCATTTCTTTCTTGGATGTATTTCTCGAACCAGTCCAACTCAAAGGCTGGGTTATTTCTATTCTTCGTTCTCATTGTGAAAGTGCTACTAGAAGGTTTCCAAGTGGCGCCTACATCGCCTCGTAGAGATCTTTCTAGAGCAAACCCTTCTAGCATCCTATCAATCTTTGCTATCTTCTGCAACCTGGTGTTGTTTTCCATTTCCGCTTTTCGCTTCTTTAGTCGGGCGTGTTCCTCTTCGGTTCTTTTTTCTCCTTCCATCTTTTCTTGTGTACTTCTTGTCACTCTTTCCAGCTTGCGTCCTCCTATGGTATTAATAGATGCCGGTACTTTCCTTTGTGATCCGTCTTCGCTATTTTTCCTTAATACCAGCCAGTCGTTCTGATGAGGGGCAGGTGGCAACTGATCTGCCGCGCCTATGGCATGGTATATTACTCGGGTTAGGACTTCTCCTCCTTCAATGTAATTGGGTCTGTCCTGCCTTAGCTTTGTCATTTCTTCAAACAAATATGACACGTGATCTATGTAGAACTCACGGGTCATTCCCATAGCCCATGTCAATGTGGTTGAGATGCTCCCATGCGGTGTAGTGTATCTTGGCGGCCTTTTGCTGTAGCTCAACAAACACTGACTGTAGATCTGTGTCAGTTCTCTTACTTCTGGGTTTGCTATGAGTTCGAAAGAAGGTAGTTTGGACTTTTGCAAGTAAACTGTGAGTTTTTTACTTCTTTCTCTCATGTTTGCTCCTTGATCTGACAATTTCAATGCCTCTTTGATGATCTCTTTGGTGATCTGGATCTCCATCACTTCATTATCCAGGCCTGCCACTCTGCAAGTACCATCTTCTTGGATAGTCTCTATTAGATGCTATACCCTCTTGAAATCTATCCCTACTGGTGTTAGTGACACAAAGTTCCACAAGCCGACTTTTTTGAGCCATGACCTTTGAGGTGATCTTTTCAAGTAATTCTCTGCTTCCTTGGGAATCATCACCGTATCCACTAAGTTTCTTTTGTCATCCACATATGAACCTTGATATATCTGAAAGGCCGCTGTTTGTTGCACATCTGCAGGTATCCATGTGGCTGCTGGCTTTAAAGAATTGGGTAGAAGTGCATAGGGTGCTGCACCTTCCGTTGCCAGGTTCTTGCCTTTTCTTTTTCCCGGAGAAGCCTCCATAGATCCTGTCATTACAATTATCAGTTAATGCACAAACATAGTACTACTCTCCTAAATTGATTACCACTTAATCATGCATTTACATTAGCCTTCTTAATCCCAAGATTAGTTAAGATAAAATGTTAGCAGATAGACAAGTTCTTCCATTGTGCGACTTTGGCGGCTTCAAATTGATGTTGTTGGTGAAGGAGAACAAGTCCAAATGCCTTGAAACTTTGTGTGGTGTATGCTCTCATGGCATGTAAGGTCACTCCATAAGACAAAGCTCAAAATCTTTCCATTTGCTACTTTTTCTTAGTCTATTGCGATAGATTGGCATCTTTTTGATCTAGGTCCTTTTTTGCAGTTGTGACTCCACCACTTGGTTTCCCATACCTTGCACATGATCTGACCCCATTTATACCTCAAATGAATGTCAAGTGACCCCTTTTTGGATCAACTCCCAATTTTCCAGATTCCCTTCAAAGAGATGTTGGTCTATCTCCTTCATTTTGTGTTGTTTTGGGCTCAAGCTTAGTGGGTGGTCATCTTGCATCATGTTGAAGACATCTGCTAATTCTGATTTTTGATAAGATGGTCCAGTATCCCTCTACTTGTTCTATCGCGATAGACTGGAACTTAGTACCAGTTTGTCATTTTTTGGCTTTGTGACCATCTGTCTGCCTTCTCCCAGTTGATGCAAGGTTTCTTGACCCCTCACATGTAAATTTTACCTGTCTGCCCATGAGATATCCTGTTCTGACTCTAAGTTGTCTGCATGTCTTTCCCAGCTTTCCATATGAGTCCATCTTGGCACCAAATTTGGTGTACTTCCTTCATTTGCTCCCCCAAGTCTAGCTTGTAAAAATTTGAAAAGTCTTCTCCCCAATAATTGGTGTAGCAAGTCTATCGTGATAGACTGAGCTTTTTGGCCAAAATAGTTTTTTCTGGTACTTTGACTTGATATAGGTGGTTAACATTCCTTGTTAGCACCTCTCATGAATCCAAAGTCAAAGTTTCCCTTATCTAAGTGCAAGTTCAAGTCTATCGCGATAGACTGGGCACTTTGTCAGTTTTAGCAGTTTTTTGATGTTAGTTGATATTCATGGTGTTAATAGGCCCTCCTAGACACACACATCAAGTTTTAATCAATTTAGCAGCATGTACTCCCTGTTTGCAGCACTTAGCTAGTTCTGAAGTCGAAGTAGACAACTTAGGTGATAGTCGTGGTTCCTTTTGGTCTTTGTATGATTCCGGCTGTCTTCTACTTCCTTTTGATCTTCCATCCAAGCAGTCGGTTGTTGTTTTGGCGTTTGAAACACCACGAACGACCATTTGGACGTCTTTCTGGCTTGTTGCCGGCATTTGTCCTAGTGGAAGAACTTTTTTCCTGAGTGGAGACATTCCATCTCGTAGTTGACCTCCTTCGGATGTTCCTTGTTAAATTTGGTGTAATTTTGTCACTTGGTCGGCCCGTTAGAGTATCATGACGCTTTGTGCGGTTTTTGTCAGATAGGGACTTTAGGCTCTGTTTTGACGAAATTTTTCATAATCTAACCCTTCAGTCCGTTTGTCGAGGTCATTGGCTTGCGGTCTATAAATTTTGGCTCATTTCCGATCACCTTGGTTTTGTCGCCCATTTGCATGTCCAACTAAATTAGGGTTTCCTGAGCGGCTTCCTTCACGCTTACCGACGTCATAGGCTCGATCCCTAAGTTATTAGCATTGTGCCTTTCACTTTTGGTCCCATTTGGTGGCCTCTAGGTCTCCCTAATAACCATCCTACCGTATGTGCGCACAGGTTGTGATTGTGATGCCGGCGAGGTTTTGCGACCAACTGAACTAAACAACACTTAGAGTCAGTGTTGACGAGCATACCTCTCATATCTGATGTCGATCTGGTGATCGTGCGTGATGGATGAGCTCCTGGAAGTCTCAACTGCTGTAGGGAGCTCTCTCTCTCTCTCTCTCACTATGGAAAATGACTCAAATGAGGGATTTCTAGCCTAGCCTCTCTATATGTAATCGAGACTCCGACACCAAATTTTCCCATCTTTTACCTCTGGTCATAACTTTTTGCGAGGTGCGGTTTAGGCTCGCAAATTTCCTGATTTGGACTTCGGTTGCTCCAGTTTTACCAGTTTTGTAGATTTCCCCTGTTGGAGGTCCCTTCATGACGGTGGTCATTTTGCTCTGTCACCTTTGCAGTCCTTATTTTTTCTGTGCCTTCTTTACCTTGCTATGATCAGGCGTCTCTTCTTTTGTGTTTCCATCTGGATTACGGATTTTTTTCTATAATTTTTGCTAGAAAATGGCTAAAATGAAGCAAATAAATCCCAAAATAACCCAAAAATAGCAGTTCTAACCTAGAAAAATACCAATGAAAAGCAAAAAACTTTGTAGCTCACTTTTCTCTCGTCTATGTACAATCTCGCTCAATATCGTCAACTTTGGCCTATTTTTTGGTGTCTTTAGACAGTTTTTGGCCAGATTTGACTCTCTTTATAGTCTATACACATCCCTAGGGGCTCATGAATGATGATTTGGTCCCCGATTCTGATTAATTACGAGGGCATATTCTTTTTTCCAAAATCACACAATAAAACGCAAAAAATGGTTGAAAAATTGCTCGCAAACATTGCTCTCTAATATATGACTTGATGAGTCCGCATTTGGAATGCTTCCCCCCCTCCTAGTCGGAGTCCTCCCGGACAACAGGGTATCGTCAAGGGTATGTGTTGTGCATGGGTTTGAACTCGTGCTAATGCAGGCCCTGTAATATAGCTCTATATGTATGTACGGTCAATGCATGTAGAAAGAATTTATGCAGTGCAAGAGGAAGGTATAAGCGATTCGCTTATTGGCATTTGTCGTTGAGGTTTCCTGTGGTATCTTGAATTGGCTGGCAGATTTTCTTTGCAAGTAGTAGTTGTAACTCCGCCGCTCGTTGTTTGATTGTTTTCCACTGGTTTTGAATTGGCGTATGTGGTTGCTTTGAAGTCGATATTGTCGTATCTGGTGGAACATTCTCTCTTTCTGCCTTGATTACATGTGTCTTAGACATCCTTGTAGTTTTTGTTGTTCATTTTGTTTGTTTCCTCGTGCTTTTTGTATAATGTTGCTTAACCTTGACAGTTGTAGATAGCTGCGCGATTGTCATCTTTGTCCGCCCTTCTTGGGTTGTTGGCTCGTTTTGAATTGGCACTTTTGGACTCCATACCAATATAGTCCGTTGCGTATTTGACAGATTGACTATGTTTCTTTGACGTTTTGCTGGCTTTCGGTGTTTTGTCTGTTCTTCAAACTCCTTTTTTATAGGGATTAGGCTGTCGCGCCTTATCCACACTTTGTATTGCCGCTTTTGATGTAATTGTGCCTTGGTCAGATCTGTACACCGTACCCAAACTTGCCTGGTTCCCTGCATGTTTGTTGTTTTTTGATAAGACGTTGCTGGACTTGTAAACTTTTCTTGTTGTTGGGCAGATCTTTGCGGTTGTATTGATTTGTGTTTTTCCTTTCTGAACAATGCCTCATTCGTATCCAAATCAATGAATACCCTGTTAGCTTTCATCCATGTCACTGCTAAGATACACGGCGTGGCTGATTTACTTGGTGGTAGTACATGGAATTTTGTAATGAACGGGTGTGCCTGCACTGTGATTGGTATTATAATAGACCACAACGTGGTCACCTCATCACCCGATGCTACTTTCAACCTGTGTGTCTCTGGGATCGTCTTCACTGGTCCAAGTTTCTGAAAAAGCTCAAAGCTGATGACACTCATTTTTGCTCCAGTGTCAAGCAATGCATAGATTTCAACTTGTTTTGTGCCTGCATAAGATTTTATGTGAGGACTACACCATGTATCGTCCAAGTCGTCGATGATGACATCGTCCTGAGCTCTAAGGTCTGTCTTGTTCTTTTCTAGTTCGTCACTTTGTATATTCGCTTCGATTGTTTGGAATGTTGAAAAAGGATATTCGTCAGTCATCATTGGGGTGACCATGTTTATTGTCCTGAGAAACTTCTTTCATTTAGCAATCCGTTCCTTTGCTTCTTGTTGTGCCTGGTCTTGAAGTCGTTGTTGTTCCTGTCTATAGGTTTTTCCATAATGTAGTTGAAAGAACATTTCCAGTGTTAGAGGCAGATGATATTTTTTTAAATGACACCCACTAATCCAGTTCGGCATTTCTTTTCCATCAAGTGTCGACAGTTTTACTGCTCCACTGGACAATATTTCTTGAATCAAATAAGGTCCCATTCCCCTTTTCTTTAGCTTTTTGGAATGCTGTTTAAGGGTGTATACTAAGACATAGTCGCCCGTTTTAAAGTCCTTGTTCTTGACATGTTTGTCAAAAAATTCTTTCTGTTGTCTTTTTTTTGCATAGATGGCCGCTGCAGCGTTGAGTCGTAACTCATCTAATTTTTCAAGGTCCTCTAACCGATCTGAAAGTTCATGCCCCGTCCATTCCAACTGTTTTGCTACCCTTAGTGTGGGGATCAAAAAGTCAATAGGCAATATTACATTTAACCCATATACCATATTAAATGGTGTAGCATTGAGTGTTGTTTTATATGCAACTCGATAAGCCCACAATGCCGAATAGAGCATCTGATCCCAATCTGTTCTTGTTTCACTAACCAGTTTCGTAAGAACCGTGCACAATACTTTGTTGGTCTCTTCCGCTTGGCCATTGGCTTGTGGATGATAGGGTGCATATTTGCGATGAACTATCATAAACTCATTTAAGATATGTTGGATAACTATAGTTACAAAGTGTGTCCCTCTATCACTCACCAGCTCGATTGGAAGGCCATAACGTGTAAACACATATTCATATAAGAATTGTGCCGTGGTTCTAGCATCTGCTTTCGTTGTGGCTTTTGCTTCCACCCATTTGGTCATGTATTCTGTGGCCACTATGATATATTGTGCATGTGAACGATACGTTGGTGGAGTGATAGGACCAACAAAGTCCAATCCCCATTTGGCGAATGCTCGAGCACTCATCATTGGTCTTAAGGGCATTTCGTCTCTTTTAATTGGTACCTTAGTGCGTTGACATTCATCACACCTTTTCACGAATTCTGTTGCATCTTGAATCATGGTCGGCCACCATATCCCTGCAACCATAATGATTTTTACGATTCTCTCTACTGAAAAATGACCACCTGCTATGCCTGCATGAGCCTGTTCCAGTAATGGAAAGTAGTCATTTTCATGAGGAACTAACCTCAGTTGGTCATCAGTTCCTCTTTTATACAATTGGTCACTAATGATGGTATACCTACTCGCTTCGATTTGTAAATCCTTTTGTCTGGCTTTAGACCAATCTCCTGGCAGCTCCTTATTAGTCAAATAGTCCACAATAGCATGACTCCATGCGGGTGCTACTGTCACCTAGTATAATGTGGCATAATCCATAGTGGTATTGGATGTGCAAAAGTCGCATTTCTTGATGTAATTTGCTACATTGCCTGCCATTCCTGGCCAATACACTCCAAGTCTTCTTAATTGTGCATACATCATTTGATTTCCTCTATGGAATCCCCTTGTTTGTGTGTGGGCCTCCTCTAGATACGCTTGGTACTCCTCTGGGCCTATACACAATCTTAGAATCCCATCGTTTCCATGATGGTACATTCTTCCCGCAAGCATTGTGTAATTTTGTGCTTGTCTAATGTCTTCCACCGTGTGTTTTTTGTCAAGATTCATTCCATATGTCAGCAACGAAATAATTTGCTCTGACCATTTCGGTACCACCTCTATATTAAACAGGTACGCGTCTGGTAGATCATCATCTACTCCTGTAGCTTTTTCACCATGTAGTAATCGAGAAAGGTGGTCTGCTCTTTGATGAGTTTTTCCTTTCTTAACTACTACTGTAAAATCAAACTCCAGCAACACGATGAACCATCTTACAATTCATCCCGTGTTGCAAGGTTTGTTTACTAAGTATAAGAGTGCCTGATGATCCACAAAGAATGTGAATTTGTTCGCGAGTAAGTAATGCCAAAATTTCTTTACAGCATATATCATACCCAATCCTTGTCTTTCAGTGGTAGTATAATTCTTCTTTGCATTGTTGAGTTGTCTACTAGCATAACTGATTGGAAAATCTGTCTTTCCCTCATCTGGTTGTGCTAGTATACAGCCTATTGCAAATGCCAAAGCATCTACATGTACATGGAAGATCTTTGACCAATCTGGTGCTTTTAGAATTGGTGCAGGTACCAATGCATCTTTTAGTTTCTGGAATGACTCCTCACATTCATTTGTCCAAATGAATAGCATGATTAGACTGTACAAGGGTTTTTCTATTACAGCGTACATGTAGATAAAACGTTGGTAGTATCCACAATGTCTCATAAATAATTGTACCTCTTGTACAGTGTTTGGTCTTGGCAATTCTATGATCACCTTCACTTTGTCTTCATCAGTGGTAATTCCATTAGCGGACACTATGTGGCCTAAGATTTTACCTTGTCATACCATGAATACGCATTTTTATGGGTTGAGGCAAATCCTATACGTTCTGCATTTTTCGAATACCTTTCTCAGATGATCTATATGGTCTTCTCTCAATAGAGAATAGACACACAAGTCGTCCATGTAAATATCCAAGAATTTTCCTAAGTATTCTTTAAAAGCGTGTGTCATTAATCTCTGAAATGTGGCAAGAGCATTGGTCAAGCCAAATGGCATTACCCTAAATGCATACATGCCCCATTATGTTGCAAATGCTGTTTTGTATTGATCTTCTAGTTTGACCCCCAATTGGTTATAACCAGAAAATCTGTCCATAAAGCTATAGGCTTGCTTGCCAGCCACTCGTTCCAGGACGTGTTCAGTGATAGGAAGAGGGTAGTTGTCTCTTATAGTTGCTGCGTTTACCTTCTTAAGATTTACACACACTCGTAATTTTCCATTTTTCTTAGGTACCACCACTATCGGGGACACCCAGTCCGTGTGTTCTATCTCATAAATTAATTCACCCTCCATAAGTTTGTATATCTCCTCTTTTATCCTTTTGGCGAATGTCTCATTGTACGTGTATGGATGTTGTTTGCTTGGCTTTGCATCAGACTTCAGAGGGATTGAATGTTCACAAATGTTAGGATCCACTCCCTTCAAATCTTTGTACGACCAGGCAAATACATCTTGAAATTCCTTAAGTGTTTTGATCAGTAAGTCCTCCTCTTCTCGACCTAGATCTGTGGCAATGTAAGCAGGTCGAGGATTCTCTCCTGGCTCTGCTAAGTCTATTTTCTTGGCGTTCTCTGGTCCGTCGTAGGACTCGTTTGATTTAGGTTCCCTCATTGGTTGCTGAACCACCAATCTTCTTTACTGAATGGTGTACTTACAATAGTGAGGAGATACATCTATTTTTTTTCTCACATCACTAGCGTTCGTTCCATCGCTACTTTCCATTTCAGTTGTCCATACATTTTTAATTTTTTGTTTTCACTCATTGTATCTCATTTTCCGTTCAATTGTCGTCATAATTAGACTACCACAGACATTCAGTTTTTCTATTGGAACTCCTTTTTTTTGTTTGCTGGTTTTCTTAGGTTTCAACAGTCTGGACTTAAAATCTTGAGTCTTCAGCCACCTTAAGAAATCTTCCTGACACTTTATCCTTAGCACAATCAACAGCATGAATGTTCATAAGGAAATGTGTCTTTCCCTCAAACTCCGGCATGGGTCTCAACCTGGTTGGTGTACTGATGTGGTGTCGTTTACTCTTGTATCTTTTTTGGCGTCTCTCAGTTTGGTTTGGGAAATTATAGAAGACGTCATTGTCTTGATCTTGATTGTCGTCTCCCTCTGTATTTTCCGACTTCTCGTCATCCGCGTTATCCCTGTTTTCACTTTGATCAGAAGAATCATAAAATTGTTCTCCTTCCTGCTTAATTTCTTTAGTGGGGATGTCCACATAGCCCACTATCTTAATCTCAAGTTTCGTTTCTGTTTTATGGATCCTCGTATTCTCAGTATCTACCTCGTCCTCGTCCTCCTCCACAATTTTGCTCAACATGTAGTATGGTATGATATCGTAGCCATTCTCATCACAAAATTTGGAGGGAGTGACTTCATTGACGCATACATCCAATGTAGCTAAAATTTGAGACCATTCTAGGGGTTTGAGCTTCTCTTCAGGAAAAGGTTCTCGTATATAGGCATCGTCTTCCAAGACCCTCTCTAGTGTCCTTTCATCGTGGTCAAATTCACTACATTGAGATGCCCCACACATCCATATCTCTTTTTTCTTACAAAGCCACGCTGGGACTCCACTAATGGTGGCTGAGTCAAATTCTTCCACAGGGGTTCTCGTGACATCATGGTAGCTATGATTTTTCATGTTTACGCGTGTAGTAGTTTCAGCATGTCTTAGATACAAATAATCATACCCCCAGTCCTGCACCATTTTGAGTTACCTCATGAACGGCCTACCAAGGATAATTTCATAGTTGGTCTTCTTGCCGAAATCTACTATGGCAAAGGTATGTTCGTACTCTATGCCACAGGAAGATACCACGATTGCCTCAAGCAATCCTATAGGCATTTCTATGTGCCCATCTGCCAATTGCAATTTCATTCTAGTTGTTCGTATTGCTGGTTTTCCCCATTTTTCCCATAGCAATTTGGTCGCAATGGCAATGCCACCTCCACTATCAAGTATTGCCTTAGTCTCTATGCCATTATACTCAACTGGTAGGGTCGTGTTGCCGTCATCACCCTCACAATACTCTCCTACTTTGTTGAGTGGCACTGGTCTAGTGTTGAATTTCTTCGGTTCTGTTTCATTAAGCTCGGTTTCGAAGAACTTAAGAGGCATCCTTATGCCAATTTTTTCAAGACATTTGCCCACTTCCGTCCACATGCTTGGCCTAATTTTTAACAATTCCACCAATGTGATTGTACACTTGACCGGAGTGGTCAACAAGTCTGTCAGGATTTTAGTGTCCAATTGATTTGAATTGCCTATTCTCTGAGAAGGTACTCTTCGAATTTCTGATCTTGCCTCATAGTCCCCCATATATGATGGCAAATTTCTGAGAGATTGTGGTCTACTATCTTCGGATGCAACTGAACCGTTATCCCCTTGAAATGATTTAACGTCCAAATCCCATGGTGTTTTATTCAAGTTCAGCTCCGAGAAAGGCGCTGACTCGACTGTTTTTGTCTCATATTTTTCTTGAGCTTTTCGCATCGTTTCCCATAGCTCTTCAGGCCAATTTTCTTCCACAATAGGCGAATATGGTGGAAAATCTTTCAGTGATTCATCAGTGCTATTAGGTACGTCTTTTGCATCCTCTACATCCGGCAAGGATTTAATGTTTTCTATCTTGTCGGGTATCCTTTGTTCGGTTTTGTGAGGTGTTTCATTGTTTGGTGGTTTGATTACTCTATCTCCTACTTCCATAGGTGGAGGCTCCAATAAAGCTTGTGCAGTTTCAATCAGCTGTTTGCACATCTCTAGTCTCTGTTTTTCTATCTCTGGATATAGATATGTCATCCACCTTTGCTCTAGGGTCTGTCTGTTCTTCAATCTTGCTTCATATGATTGCAAGATTGCATCTAAGGGTTCATTGATCTTATCTACCAATGCCGATCCTCCTGAGCTTGCACTCTTTGGTCCTTCCATTGATTTTAGAGATTTTGACTCTCTTTGCTGTTTAAGTTGCTCTCGAGCTATCGTTAGCTCAGCTTCTACATCTTTTTGTTTTCGCTCACGTCTAGCTTTCATTTTCGCTCTTCGTTCTTTCCATGGATTATCACGATGGACACTAGACTTGTCAGTCTTGATTTCTTCTTGATTTTCATCGTTACTCTTGGGTTGATTGTCATTTTTCCTTGCTTGGGCTCTCGTCAAGACCTTAACAGGAATCGGAGTTTCATTTTCTGACCCTCCTCTAGACGGTAGCACTCCCAGCATATTTAAGGTAGTTTTTGCTCCTTTGCTCGGGTTTTTAGGGCAATCAGGGATCAAGTGAGTGATTCCACACTCCGCGCAATATGCGTTGACCCTAATGATTTCGTCATGAGGGCAGTCCCTTAGCCAATGGTCTCCTCCACACTTGTAGCATGGTCCTTTAGGCTGTTGAGGTGCTCCTGGAGCTCCTCTTTGTTGGTGTGCAATCCTTTGCCCGCTCATGCCTCCGTTGGCTATGAACAACAGTGTTCTTTCATCCAAGCTATATCGTCCTTCTCCCGCTGCCTGTGCTGTAGTTGGTGGTCCTGTATTTCCTATCATGCTCCATGGTTCTAGTGTAGAGGGTTCGTCCTGTGGATAATAGACAGAGTTCGCCGCATATCCATTGGGCTCGTCGTAGTATGCATGCATAGGTGCCAAAGCCTTGTCGTCCGACTCAGTTACTGTGGGTGTGTATCTTATGCCGATTGGTCGTAATCCTGGTAGGGGTGGTTGTTGCCCCAACATTGGTTGTGGTCTTTCTGCACCTACAGGTCCTGGTAGGTTGCCAGTCTGATATCTAGGCATCGGTTGGACTTGAGGAGATGTCGCCTGAGCTTGTGGAGCATATTGTCGTTCTCTCATATATCCCTTGTTATAATAACACTCTTCCGTTCCTTGGGTTGTCCATTTTTGTTCAATCGCACACCATTTTGGTTGTTTAGCTTGTGGTTTGGAATACAAGTTAATCTTTTTAAGCACTTCCTCTACAAGCTGCTCTTGGCTTACCGCTACTTCCCCCTTCATTGTTGTCTTAGCAGACTTGCTCCCGCTTTGTTGCGAGGAAGAATCATCGTCAAGATCCTTGAACTCACCCTCTTTGTAGACCGCACAATTGTCCACAAGGTATAGAGCTTCCTTGGTCAAATCATTCAACGTAGTGCTCCTTTTCATATGTAAGTCCTTTTGAAGATCTGCATTCCTTAGTCCTTGTATAAATATAAGCATAAGTCTGGACTGAGTTGGCAGTTCTTCCACGGGACATAACTTAACATATCTTTTTAATCGGAGGGCGGCCTTTCGCACAGACTCTCCATCTTTCTGTTTGAATTTATGGATTTGCGAGACGGTATTATGAGCTATCCCCCTTTGTGAGAATTCCTCCATAAACTCGTCAAACACTTCCTCCATAGACTCAAAGTCTCTTCGCTCCAACGAGTCAAACCATGTAGCCGCATCATCCTCTAAGGTTAAACCGAATCCTGCAAATTGGGTAGGAAATTCTAGCACCTCTTCAGCTCTAGTTACACGCACAAAGGCTGCTACATGATCTCTTGGATCCTTGCTTCCCGTATATTTCTTGTTTACCCATTTTTGCACTTGAGAAGGTCTAATTCTACAATGGCCTCCAAATCTCATCATGGGATCTCCCCTTCCTAGTCGATATACCTCCTCTGGTCTTCTGTAGTGGCCAGGTTCTTCTCCCAATGGTGCTCCTAATCCATAATTTCTAACAGCTCTCGGGAGAGATGGTTCATCTCTCCGAACTCATTCTCGGGGTGTTGTTCCAAGCTCAGTTGACCCCTGAGTCTTTGGCTTACTCTCTCCTTGATACTGTGCATAGAGTGGTGGTTCTTGTAAATCCCTTAATCCTCGTGTGGTTTGATAACCCTCTTGGGTTCCGTCTTGTTCTAATGTAGCACTCTGTCAAAGCCATGCCTGCAGTGATGGCTGAGTAGCTGGTTGGTCTTGGTAGTTGGACGTCGGTGGTCAGGTAGAATGTGAAGTAGCGTCATACTCTTTTGAAAAGGGATTAGTCGACTTGCTAGGGGTGTAGGTGGCTCTTGGTATCTCGTCGGGGCCATAGGTCGATGCTCCAAGAACTGTTGCCTTTTCAACCTCTTCTGGGAGAATACGTTTGTATTCTCGCTCGTATCTGTCAACAAAAACAATATCCTTCCCCATAGCAGTTTCATAAGAAAATAAGTAAAGAACCTTGTCTTTGCTTAATTCATTTGGGTAGGGTTCCTTGCTTTTAAAGTAAGAGACTATTCCTTCGCTTTCCTGCTTGTAAATCCCTACATTCTCATTATAGGTTGGGACTCTGGTTGTTTTCTTATCATACATAAAAAGCGCTCCAAGTCGATCAATGTTAGGAGGCGGTTCTTGGGTTTCTGAAACCATTTTCCCTTTGGCCACGTTATCCCCATATCTATTGTAATCCTCAAGGTTACTTACTATCAGATAGTGGTTTCCTTTTTCGTCTCTGAATCTGTCTCCATCATCGTAGACTCGAATTTTCTCTAGTCTCTGAGCCGGTCTTTCTTCAATACAGATAAACTTGCGTCCCCAATAGTCAGAATAGACTAGGGCTCCCCTCGAGTTAGTTCCTTCCAAAAAGATTATAGTGAACTTGGTTTCGTTTAAAGGATGTAGGGAGGTGCTCCCCCCTGGCATTGATCCTTCACCGTTGAAACCTACTAGCTGTTGACTCCCCATCATGAAGAAGGACTTTTCTGACGAAGTGTCAGTATCACTTCCCTCTTCAATGATTGGTGCCAATGGGTCTAGTCTCGTCTGAGTTACACTCTCTTCTGTGGATGTGGTGCTAACTTGACTTTTGACACTTTTAGCTCCCGACTTAACAAAGGCTCCTGACCTCAAATACATAAGAATGAAAGTTTTGTTGAAAACTTAAAGCTTACCTGGACTCCTTCTTCCTGTATAGCTTTGTGATGACCTCCTTCTGGGATCTACACAAGGATGGTTAGTCTATTCACAAGTGTTTCCCCTGAATTACCAAAAAATCTTTCAAGTATATACAGTAACCACTTAGTCAGTCTTCTGGTGGTCCAATTTCACTTCTGATGGCTGGGATCTATATAGAGAGTATGTTCTAGGAGTATAGTCACAAAATGCAAAAAATGTCTGACTCACTACCTCCTTAGTCTATTGCGATAGACTGATAGTTTGCTCAGCACAAGTCAATTCAAAATCGTGACTTTACCCTTGGGTTCCAGTTACCCTCTATAGCCTATCCCTCAAGTTTTGTGAAGTTTGGACACTTGGGTTGGGTTTTGGTCCCCTTTTAGTATTTCAGTCAAAGCTTGATTCTCTATCTGACCCTCAGCCAGACCTTCAGTGATCTAAATGCCTTGAATTTTGGTGTGTCTGCTATTTAGGCCCTGATAAAGCTCTCCCTAGGGAAAATTTGAAAGAAAAGTTCCCCAGCAGAAAGTTCCTTGGTCTATCGCGATAGACTAAGCACTTTCTTCATTTTCAGCTTTTTTCCAAATTTTTCTCCACAGTTAGTTTAGTCTCCCCTTGTGTAGTGCATTGACCAATTTTGGCACTGTTTGGACATTTGGTCTAAGACTTCTTGCCCTTGTCTCTGAATTCAGACTCCACATACCAGTTGAAGTTTTGGGGTCAAAATTGGTGTTCAAATTCACTCTATTTTTGTGAGTACCCTTGTATTGATGTGTTAAGCTTGTGGTGTGAGGTTTTTTTGCTTGTTGCTAGACACACACCACCTTCACCAGTCTATCACGATAGACCAAGTAGTGAGCAATAGGGACTCAATTTTTTGTCTGTTTTTGCATAGTCTTGTTCCCTGTGCCCATACAAGTCTATCCCCCAGGTTTGTGAAGTTTGGACTTATTTTGACCTCAAACTCAAGCACTTCACAAATTTTCACTTTTCTCTGACAATTCACAACTCCCTTGCACTTGAAGCGATGCAAATTTGATGACATTGCATCGTAAACTTGTGCACATCAGTCATACCTCATGACACAGTCATTTTTCCCTTGGCTAATGGTTATATCTCATCTTGGCCTCTTTTAGGTTCACTGAGTGTTTCCTTATGACAATCACCTGTTTCTTTTTTTTGTTGGTTTTGGTCACGGTTTTTATGTTTTCTCGAGTGTTGAATCATAAATTTCAATGTCGACTCTTTTCACCCCTTTCAAGGGTATATGAGGTGGGTTTTGCTTTCAAGGAAGCAAACAACCTTATTGTTTCTTCTTTTTGTTTGTTTTTTGCGGTTTTACAGCGTTTTTCTACTCTATTTCTTCACAAGTATCACAAGCACTCAAAACCAAAAACCATAACTCCTCATTATCCTATTTAACTAAATCTAACTAGTCGCAGACCATCGGCAAGACACAGGCTTCCGGGCTATCCACTAGACCTCAGGATACTCTATCCTGGATCTTGTTTTAAAAGTTTGAGCTCTCTCTAGTCAGAACTAAAGTAAGCTAACCATCACACGAGTGACGTAGATCTCCCTACTTAAGGTCTTGTGTCCCCCGCAACGGCACCAATGTTTTATGGCAAAACTACTCCCCTGTTTATACTCACGAGCATGACACAGACAACATACTTATCATCCGATGACACGACTAACCCGTAGGTGCATGTAGGCAATCTCGTTAGCTTGTCAGGCTGAGACCAATCTACACATACGCACTTTTATGATGCATCAATCACTAACCTTGGTAGAATGAAACACACTCTATCCCTTAACGCTCGGAACACACTTTACACGTCCAATGAACTCAGAATCACATCAAACTTACTAGGCATCATCCTCTCACTAGGACATACTTACCTATAAGTCTAATCTCACCAAATTTAAACCCTAGCTATCTCGAATGCTGTCGCGATAGACCAACAGGTCATAATCCAAAAGTGGGCGAAACTTAAGTTTATCAATATCTATGTGTAGCTAACCTCTTTCTCATTCCATGAAGCACTTGATTGTTGAAAACAGACACCGTTTGTGCTACTTACAAGCAAAACAAGCTCGAGGAAGAATCGATCGCGATCAACTCCAAACGGCGAATGCGTGGCGTGGGCGCGTAGCTCTCGGAGAGACTACCGCGATGGTGTGGTCGCATCATGAATTCAGTGAAGGAGAAGTGCGTAGCGAAGATGATAAGACACACTCACTCTCTCTCTCTCTCTCTCCCACTCGTACGACACAGGATTAATTCAAATGTTATTCAAAAAATGGTTCTAAGGTGACTTTTATACTTTAGTCACCTTAGCTCAAAAATGTACATGGGGTTTGCTTGCTCATGATTACAAAGTGGGAATAAATCTGAGTCCTAACTAACTGACTAATATTTACATAATCCAGACGAATGGATCAAACTGATAAGACGTCTTTGACATAAAAAATGGAATTTGATATGCTTTAGAAATGGGCTCATTACAACAGTTGGACCACTGGGGCTCCAACACAGTCTCAGGTCTAGTGTGAGTAGTCGTCGTTTGCACCTCTTCCGGATTTACGTAGTATTAATGGAGTGGTCCCCCAAAAATATGTATATCTCTCTAACTCCTTACAATCCATATGAGAGTAATCTCGGCCATACTTGTCTATTACGACCACCTGAATACTTCTCCCTTTTGTGTACGAAAAAACATATAGTTTTTTATGGTTAGTCAGTTCCTTGATGGGGGGTTTGTCAGATCTATAATAGAGTGTTTGTTCTCCATTTTAAACTTATATAGTCCCACATACGTGTTGTCTATATTAAGACACTTTGTCTCATTGGTGCATATGAGCACTGTGTTTTGCTTATCCATATTGGGTGGCTCATCTACTAGCTGGTGATCTATCTTGTCCTTGGTGCGAGTCATCCCCCATTTATCCACAATAAAGGGGTTATGGACCACTAGGTACATCATTCCCTCTCTGTCAAAATATCTATCCCCGTCATAATCAGCATCTACAAGGTCTCTAAACTCACTAGGATTATTTTCCAACTTAACACAGTAGCAGTCCATTCCATCCTTACAGATTTTGGCCTTAAGCACATTTTCAAATTGAAACTTCAAATACAACAGTTTTACATTAGATGTAGGTTGAGAAGAACCTACCCACATTGAAGTTGTTCCCTTAGGGTTCAACTTGTTAGAATCTTCAGTCATGAGGCTGTATGATATTTCTGACGAGGTGTCAGAGAAGCTTGTCTAAAAATGGGTTCTAAGGGTTGCGGTGGTCTTTGATTCACACTTCCTTCAGTTGAGTGATTGCTCCATTGTTCCATGACACTCGGATTCCTATTCTGGTATAATCTTCCTGATCGCAAATTCATGAACAAATATATTGCAAAATCCAAACCAAGTTACCTCATTATCTAGTTGAACTCTTTGGTTGATCTTACTTGCTGCGTAGTATCCTCTAGTACCTGCAATCTATAAAAAATGCTTGATAGCTGTGAGCTTACAGCCGTTCCTATTAGTTCTGGATTTAAATCGACAAAATTTAGCTAGGTTTTTCAACAGCACACAAATCCTCACACAACATCAACAATTTAGGTCCACTTTGAATATTGAAAGAGCCACCAGGGTCCTATGAGCTAGCTCTTTGTGTGGTGAAATTTTGCTTTTGTTTTGACTCAGAGGAACATGGATCGCGATCCATGTTCGGAAGCCAAATGAATTTTTCTTGATACCCTCAGGTTCAACATCATTAGGAGGTCTTATGATGTCAAAATTTTCAAAAATGAACCTCTGGATTGGAAGCCATGTCAATTCTGTTACTTTGTCAAAGTTCCTGCCAGTTTTGGGCTTTTGGTATGGTGTTTTGTATCTAAATATAATTTTGAAAAGCCTACAAATCTGGATGTAAGGTTGCTGATCATTGGTGCAAATATCTTCGTTCGCCAAGTGAAGAATCTAGTGTAGAAAGATTCTTCAAAGTCCAACATATTGCTTGATGGTAAAAACATACACCTGGCATAGAAGCCGTAAAGGACTTCTTTTGAAGTTTGCCCACTCAAATCCATTAGGAAAAGTTTGGACTCAAAAATAGGCCTTGTAAGAATTGTTGATGTGGCACAGCTTTAAAAAGTGGGGATCGGTAAATTTTTTGCAAATAAGATCCAAACTTGTCGGAGGTTGGATATTTAGAGTCTACTCTTCAAATGCTATCTATTGATATATAGCATGCATGTATCGGACATTGCCTTCATGTAGATCTAGAAAAAGGTGATTTTAGATTACCGTAATGGTAACAAAACCTGGCTGATTGAAAAAAAAATGGCACAACTTTCATAGAAGTCATCCAAACTTTTCGGACCTTGGCTCTTTAGATCCATTTTTCAAGAACTTTCCAATGATAGGTCATATCATGGGGTTCTAAGCAATATTTAGAGGGGTCTACCGGGTTGCTTTCTTTTGTACAACTTTGATGATGTAGCGCTCTTAAAAGGCCCAAAAATGAGTTCAAAATTTTCCTAATGATAGCATAACCCCTTGTTTCCTTCTAAAAATGACATCCATGGGGCTCCTCCTTTTTCTGGCTCATTAAAAACTTCGATGCATGTGAGTAAAATTCTGCAGATTTCATATAACATGGCACAGGAGAGATCAAGTAGACTCTTGAAGAAAGACATGGCGTCTGTTAGGCTGTTCACCATGTATTCCTCTATCGCTTGTCCTCTCTCTCGAGCTGGTAGTCTAGGGTAGTTAAGCCAAGTTGGCCTCTTCTTTGTCAATGCTTCATGCTCTTGCCATGTCCTTACTCTGGGTAGGGTGATATCATTTAACAAGCGGCCAAAAGCGAGCGAGTGATAAAAAGAGAGTAGCACAAAGTGAGTGCCCAATATAATGCACTAATTTGAAAGGGTATTGATTATAGAACTTTCCAAGTTTTTTGACAAAGACGTAAGAATTTTCATCAACACAAATAATGAATTACATTTTCCATTGCTAAGAAGTTTCTAATTTTTTGACACATGATGATTCTAGAATGACTACCTTGCTCTAACCGTCCTGCTTTTGAGGCAATAGATAATATAAAATCAATGAAAATTTTGTAAAAATGAAAACCATGATAAAAGAATGAGCTACCATCTTTTGAAACTCACTACAGCCCGTCCTGCCTATCCTTCTTTGAATGTAGCCACTAGTAGCCAACTCTCTAATTGTAAAACCAAGGTTTCTAGACACATGCTACTAGGCTCTATGTAGAAATTACAGTAGTCATCTTCATTACACAAATCAATAGTAAAAATACACACTTATATATTTTCTTTCTTGTCAAGGTTCAAAGAAAATATGGAAGAGCAATAAGTACTTTTATTGATGAATACATGACTCTTTTTAATGGAAGAGTTCCACGATGATGATGCTATAAGTCTCTAGCCAATACAAGGCCTTTTTTGTTGATTACATGAGATCTAAAAATTGGTGTTGTAAAAAGCTCTTAATGTCCTTGAAGTTACCACGAGTTTAGTAGTTAATTACATGGCATGGACATGCTAGGATTTCTTAAAAATTGGTGGAGTAGAGCTCAAATTAAGGATGTGTCTCATGCAACTCGTAATTATATTTGGTAAGGTAATGACTCTTTTTATTGTTTATGTTTATTGTTTGCCAAATCATGTTCTCGTTGTCCTGATTAGCCACATATAAGGATGAAGTTTGTGTAGCTTGGTTTTCTCATTAATGTACATTATTTTTTAGTGTCTCAATATTTCTGGTGAGATTCATTTGTTCTCTATCTGATATCTCTCTTGGCATATACACATGTACATTGTTTACGTAATTATAAGCTAGACGTAAATATTTTTTTTTGTCACAAGTCCAACTTGTTGAAAGGCACTTCAAGCCAATCCAAGAAAGCCATTGCAAGTCAATCCAAGGAATCCACTACCGGTCAATCCAATTGACAATATACCATTTTCTCAACCAATCTAAGTACAATCTCGAGAGTAGGGGTGTGGAAAGTGTCGGACTTGTTCGGCTAGAGTAGGAGCCAATCTTGTTAGTTGAAGTTGCATGCCTAGTTTTCAATAAATTTATTTAATGCCCTTTGTGCAACCTTTCTCCAAAGGTGCAACCCTATTTCCACCAGTATTGCCAAGACCAATGCACCAAGATACCAATGTGCCTAGTCCAAAAACACTACACTTCTTAACCCCATATTGATCCAACATAGCTAGTGCCTCTACTGCAAGTTACGGTGCTTCTTCTTGTCTCTTAGTCCATGCTACACATGTACACATATGCATTCATATACACCCACAAAGAGATCGATGTTCAAGATTATTGTGTAGAAAAAGCTAGTTTAAGAATAGATGTGTGGAGATGGCTTTATACAAGAGACACTAAGAGACAAGATCGTGTTGACAAGCTAAAGGTGGAAAACACAAAGCATGCATGATATGTGTGAGCTATAAATAAGATATACACAACAAACAGTAGGTTGAGGAGTATATTCAAACTGAGCACACTATAGTTGTACCATGTTTTCTTTGCATGTTAGTGTTAGAATCCTACTTGATCTTCTTTCTTATTGACCACAAGCCTTTTTAAAAATTTCCTTCACCACCCCACTTCAACTAGCTTTTCCAAATGCTACGTGAAATTGGGTTGTGAGGGGTATCTTTTACCACCACATTTCATGTAGAGTTTCAAAATGCTACCTAGAAAGTGGTTGGTGAGACGGGTGTATCTCCTATTTTCCTAAGGCTTTGCTATTTGAACCTACCAAGTCATGAAAGGTTTGTGGTCATTTGGATTAGGTAGTGCCCAACCTCCTCTTATCCTCTTATTAGGTAGTGCACGTTAGTGTCAGAATCGTACTTGCTCTTCTTTCTTATTGACCAAAAGCGTTTTAAAATATTTCCTACCACCCCACTTTAACTAGCATTTTCAATTGCTAGTTGAAATTGAGTGGTGAGGGGTATCTTTTACCACCACAATTCATGTAGAGTTTCAAAATGTTTCACAATTCGGAGGGGTGTATCTCCTATTTTCCTAAGACTTTGCTATTTGATCACACCAACTCATGAGATATTTGAGGTCATTCAAACCCAGTAGTGTTTGCCCCAACCTCCTCTCATCAACCTACCCCTAGTAGTGTTTGCCCCAACCTCCTCTCATCAACCTACCCCTATTAGTGCCTTTAGCATTACTAGTTTTAGCAGAGTTGCATCTACCCCCACATTCTTCTTAATTTCAAATGAAGCACCATAGGAACCATACGTCTTAACTTTAGTTATTGAAGGAATAATATTTTCCACTCTCCAAGTTTACCTTTGCAAGCTTTAGTCCAAGCTTTAATTATTAGAAGCACCTTGGGATCTTAAATGCCTTGTCAGTGTGACAAAACCCATGGGATTCATTGAACTAACTCCTAAACTCTACCTTGAGCCATGTTTTGAAAAAAGTGCAATTGGTCGTGCCTCCAAACTTGCAAATGAAATTAGGTGTAGTTTTGGTCTTTTTTGTTGAGGCTGTGAAAGAAATCTAAGTATTAATTATGAAATAAAAACCCCTTTATTAATTATGAAAAGCCACCAATGTGGCTTTTCATAATTAATGAAAAGGTTTTGCTTATGTCAACAATGAGGAAAACAAAGCTAAGGGCATATATCTCTTTCTCTCACCAATGCCATTCAGCTACTGTTTCAAAACCCTACTTGAAAGATGGTGACAATAGAAAGTGATAAAGCCCTCTCAAAACCACCATTGAACTAGCATTTAAATACTCTTCTTGAAATGTGGTGGTGAGAGAATGTGATAAAAGCCTCTCACCGCCACTTTTAAAATAGCATTTTCAAAAGTTGTTTGAAAAGTGGTGGTGAGAAAAAGTGATTACTGGATATGGGATTAAAAATGATTGATCTATTTCAAAACTTTTAAATGACTCTCAACAAGGATTTCACAACAATTTCTCTCACCACCACTTTTCATAGTGTTTGGAAACGCTTTTTGGAAAGTGGTGGTGAGAAGGGTTTATCAACTTTAAATTCACCACCACCTTCCAATTAGCGTTTCCAAACGCTATATGAAAAGTGGTGGTTAGATGCCTATATCTATATCCAATTCCATGGTGCTCTTCTAAACCTCTTATGCACTCCAAATTCTATACTTCAATTAGAGACCCTACTGTCATTGTGTTATAACCTTAAAGCAAGCAGTGGTCAAGTAACCATGTGTATCACTGGGGCCTATGGCGGAGTGTTTCGAAACGCTTCATGTTTATGGTCGCTGAGAATCCCTTGAGACTTGTCTCATCAGGCCATTTAAAGAAGCGTTTTGAAATGCATTAGCTTAAAAGTCAGTGAGGCAGAATTTTTTCTGAGAGCTCTATCTCTAAGACTATCATTTTTTCACATATCTCAGCCCATAGTCACTCAAAACAACTTAAAGCTTTAGGTTTTGTACTGACTGCAACTTGCAAACTTTAATGAAACACCTCAAAGAAACATCACTATAGGTAACTTGGACTCACCACCTTTAATGGTAATGGTAATGGAAATCCCCATTGGCATGACATTGTCCCTATAAATATTGGGCCAAATTCTAGAAATGAGGAGGGCCTTCTTCACCCGTTATAGTGCAATAGAACAAATACCCAAATAAAGAATATAAAAGGCAGCAAGATTGGAACAGACGATGTGCACTTTTCACCAGACCTTTCCAAGTAGCGTTTGGAAATGCTAGTTGAAACGGGCTGGTGAGAATTGTGCATGAATTCATGCTTGCAAACTATTTGGAGATGTATTCTAGTGGCATGGAAGCGATAGGAGCATAGATGGAGGCGAGAGAGAGCAGCCACATTAGCAACCATTGCATTAAGCAAGGGCCTGTTACAACATGACCACCCCTCCTCTGCTTATGTGCACCCCTTACCTTCTCACTTAGACCTGATGCATTGAGATGACTCGACCTACCAATTGTCAATCACCAAAAACATGGATGAGGGTACATTAACTAGCATCAACTATGATGCCCACTAGGGGATCGTGTTGCACAATGAATGTAGAGAGAGGTCGGCCTGTTATTACTGGTGAAGTGATATCATAAGGGGAATTTTCCCTCCAAACACTCATAGCACCAACTCTCTGTGCCTGCTCTCTGTCGCGTATCGACCCTGCTCTTTCTTACGAGTACATGCGTGGCAAGTCTCTCTCTCTCTCTCTCTCTCTCTCTCTCTCTCTCTCTCTCTCTCTCTCTCTCTCTCTCTCTCTCTCTCTCTCTTCACACGGAGGCGATCGAGGTGAAAACTACCACTCTCTACTCCAGCAAGGCATGGATTCCACCAGCTTGCAAACGTGAGCACGGAGACCGCCTCACGATGCGTGGAATTTTTAGTGCCGATGAAGAGACAAAAATGTTAAAAGAAATGGAAAATTACCAAAATACCCCTCTAATTTGTGAAAATTCCCAAAATACCCTTGTATCTATTTTTGTTGGATTGTTTAAGATTTTTCTAATCTTTATTCCTTTTTGACAATTGAGATCTATTTTTGAGTGCTTAGCATGTAATTTGTCACAAAATACCTCGGAAAAAAGGTAATTATGTCTAAAAATAATGAAGCCATTCATCTCCACAGCCCTCAAATTCTAGTTCTAGCATGTTGTATGATAGACAATCAGTCTTCTTATAAAAAGCTACAAAATTTTCTATTTTTGGAGAAATTTACTCTCACAACCCTAAGTATTTTGGGAATTTTGGAAAATTTGAAGGGCATTTTGGGATTTTATGACCAAATTTTGGGGGAGTTTTAGGAATTTTTGAAATCTTAAGGGTATTTTGGAAATTTCCACAAATTAGAGGGGTAGTTTGGTAATTTTCCATTTCTTTTAACATTTTTTTCACATAGAAGCCATTGCAATGTTCATATGTGCTTAAGGGCTTGTAGATATCCATACGCTTTTTAGCTTTTCTCTTTTTGTTTTGTTCTGTGCGTGTGTGTGCGCGCGCGCGTAGCACGTGGGGGATAGAGGTTGAAAGCGCATGGGGTGGGAGATGCACGAGGTAGGTAGTTGCCAGCTGTTGTACATAAGTGAGAATGGAGCCAAGGCCTGGAGTAGTAGCACTTCATTTGTTTTTAATATGTCTAAGCTCGTGTTGGTAACGACAAGATTGTGGCATCGCATTGGGTCAAGTCAATGAAATTCTTTGTAGTGTCGGGTTTTGAGCTTGACCATGAGGCTCTAGTCCCCCCCCCCCCCCCCCCCCCAAAACAAAAAAAAACACACACACACACACACACACACAAACAAAGGATGATGCTAATATTGTTCTGAAAGCACTCTTTAATGTGATTATTGTCTCCAACTTAGTGTGAATAAATGTTTCCACATTTTGTTTTTTCTCCAAGGGAAATATTAAGATCTATTTTAAAAACACTTTTCCATGTTATACGGCTTTGGTCTACTCCTCTCCCTTATATAGAATCTTTATAGATTCCATTTGCATGCAATGTTGCCTTGTAATAGTAAACTATAAATCTCTCAACAGTTTCAACCAGGTCGAGCTTGGGTGATGCCGAGCATGAAGCGAAATGTGATTAGCACAGCAGGGCGCTCAGATTCGGAGCTAGTTCTTCCGATTTTCGCGCTGCTCAACTTCCCGACTGCCATGTCATCGGGGTCGTTCATGTGCCACGTCAGTAGCGGCGGCGCTACTGTTAAGAAAGGGGCACGCTATTTATGGGGGGGGCTTTTGCATGAGAGAAAACGAGGGGTAAGTTAACGGGGGAATGCAAGCCAATGAAGGTAAGGAGAAGAAGCTCGAAGGCAGGCCAACGAGGGCATAAGAAAAGGAAGGCAGGCCAACGAGGATTCAACGAAGGTGACGAAGGCAAGGCCAAGGGAGGAATAATCTCTCTCTCTCTCTCTCTCTCTCTCTCTCTCTCTCTCTCTCTCTCTCTCTCTCTCTCTCTCTCTCTCTCTCTCATGAACGAAGGAAGAGCTTAAGGAAAGAAAGGAAGCAAGAGCTCTCGCCCTTGACCTTCAATCGAAGCCAAGCCAAGGGCGATCTCTCTCTCTCTCATCAATCGAAACCAAGCCAAGAAGGCGAGCTTTTTCTATCTCTCTCCCTATCGAGGCTTGAAGCCAGTGAAGCACTAAGAAAGGGAAGGCTTGAACAAGCCAAAGCAAGAAAGTCTTGTCGAAGTCGAAGCAAAGCAAGGGAGTAAGATTAAAACAAGCAATTTGAGAAGTTGGAGAGGGCATGAAGCAGGAAGGAGAAGCTCAGTAACATAAGATGAGCAAGAAAAGAAAAGGATCTAGGGACTTGAAGGGAAGAATGAAGTTCGAAGGAAAAAAGGCAAGAAGAGAGTTGGAGCTCGGCAAGGAAAGCTGACTTGAAGCTTGTAAGCGGTAATTAAGGCAAAGTAAAGCATATAAAGCAGGGAGCATGAAAATTGAAGCAGCGAGTAGAATTGAAACTTGCAGATTCCAAGGCAATTGAAGCAGATAATTCAAAGACAGTATAAAGCAACAGAGGGAAAAATTCCATCACCGTCATCCGTTAAAGATTGAATTAAGATTCTGATAAGTCTGGTGTCGTTAACGGCGCGGTTAATTCTGTAAAGCGGGAGCCTAAACTCATCGTTAGCAGATGATCCAAGTAACGATGATGTTAACAGCCCGCCTTGGCGTAAGGACTAAGTTGTACTCAAGGTAATATTCAATTAATTGATGATTGCGGTGATTGGTAGAGTTGTCATTGTCTCTTGTTCTCTCTCTTTCACACCTCCCACAACCAGAGGCCCGACGCCTGCCCGGCTCACGTAGCGAACACATATCTCCGGACATCTTTGGTGAACCCGACGCGAAACGAGCCGGGGTGGGAGGTAAAGATGGAGAATCTAGAGCATACTATGAAGATGATTGCAGAATTAAGTGTGAACGGGTTTGATGATAAGTCAACTGTTCCAGATTTTTCAAAGATGCTTCAATTGGTTCAAGGATCTCTGCTTGAAATAGAGACAGTAAAGAAGAAGAAAAATCAAATGGATGAAGCTTTGAATGCAGCTTTAGATGTAGTATACGACGAGAGACGACTCTTTGATGGATACGATCCAGAGGGCTACCTTGAGTGCTATGAACTGGAGACCAAGGTAAGAGGGATACCAGAAGAGTTAATGGTCAAATCTTTTGAGCAGTTAATGAGTTCAAATGTGAAGGAGCAGATTCAAGAAGTTACCAAAGCTTGCAACAATGACTGGGAGTATTTCAAAGAGGCTATTGTGCAGGTAAGATATGAGCAGTATGAATGCTATCAAGAACAGAGTGCAAGTCCACCAGATTACGCAGATATTCGAGGACAAGTACGATTAAAGTCAGAAGCTGGGATTGATGAGTTTATTGTGCAGGATGCTACTTTCTTACACGCTAATGATGAAGACATAGTTGAAGTTGTGTATGCAAGGTTGGGCTCTGCATATGTCATGCATGAAGTAGAAGTCCTTGAGGGTGAGTCTCTACAGCCTCAAACTACACAGGGTGAGTTTTGCAAAGAACATATACGTGTGGTACAGGAAGAAAACAAATCATGGGATCAAGATAATAAATTGGCTAAAGCTCAGGAAGATGTGCAAGTGAATGAGTGCAACCAGATTCAGGTAGACATGTGGGAAGATTCAGTCACAACTAATACTTTTGCTACTGAACCAGAATTAGAGCAAAAATTTTCTGGTGCAGATTCTACCATAGAGGTGATTGAAGATACTGGTACAAGTTCTGCCAAAGAGTTGATTAATGATACATATGTTATGGGTCAAAGCAGGGCTGCTGTTGAGAGCAGCAAGACCATGGTTTTTGGTCTACCAGATTTGCTGAATTTGGATGTACCAGATTTTGAGGACTTGGCTAAGCAAGAGTATGTGCTTGATTCAGAGGGGGTGCAGACTCCTTCATTGACAAGTTTTTGTGAAGCATAGCTACCAAATTGGAAAACTGACCTTGAACGTGATTATGGTGATTCAGAGGGGGTGCAGACTCCTTTGACACACTTCTGTGACCTAGAGCTACCGAACTCGCAGACTGATCCTGAATTTGATGCTGATGATTTACAGAGGGAGCAAACTTCTTCTCTATCAAGTATTTGTGAGACAGGACACACACTATGGCAGAATGATCATGAACTTGATGATGCTGATTCAGAGGGGGTGCATAGTGAAGTGCAGTCTCTTGTTGATCACTATGATTGGTTTCATTGTGCTGATGATACAGACAGGGCAGTAGATAAAATTTTCAATGTGCATGCTGAACTTTGTGCTGCAGAAGTGCGTAGATATTTGGATGAGGGTGAAAGTCTTAAAGAGCTGTCTACAGCAGATGTATTTAGTATGCATGTCACATGTGGAAATCTTAGTTAACAACAACCTGAGATGTGTAAGTTGGAGGAACCTTCTGAAGCAGTGGACCTGGACCTTATGTGCTTATTGGACGAAGCTTTGGAAGGGTTCTCAAACACAGATGCTAAGGATACCAACCAATCCAGAATCATGCATGAGCCAGTTTGTTCAGATTCAGCAGATGATGAACTTATGAAGTTGTTAGATGATGCACTACTTGACTTTGAGCCTCTACGAGATAGAGGATTGTTTTTAGATGCATCTTTTGAGCCTAATGAAGAGGATTTTACCAGAGACTTGATGTATTCAGATATGCATGATCAAGATTTCAATACTAGTGCAGGTGAAGGTGAACTTCCAATGCTTTTACTTGTGATTGATGATCGACAATTGCATGAGCCAGTTGCACACGGGATATGGCAGTATCTGATGCTATATGGAATCTGATGTTACCCTACGATGTAGGAGATTTTGAGCTAGCTTTTGACCCAAGAGGTGACATATATATGCATGGTCCGGGGCAATTGACTTATATGCCATATGATCCAGGCGATTTGTATGAAGATTTGTGGGCTAATCTATGTTTATGCTGTAATGATTGGAAATTATTGTATTTTCTCTATGATCCTGGAGAATGGTGCAATTTTTTTAAAGGAATGCTCACAGTTGGGCAAATGATTAGTTTCCCGTTTGATCCCGGGGACTACTAAAGTGCCAGATACAGATTTGAAGAGTACCAGCTATCTGTGTAGCAGGTTGCATGGTAAAAGGTTTTGTTTTCTAGATTTATGCTAAGTCAGAAGAGTTTTGGTTATGCAGTCAATAAGATTACATGGCTGGCTTCTAGCTGGCTTCTTTGGACAATTGATGAAGTGTCTTCACATCTTTTGAGTTGGTTCTGCTAACAGAACTTGAAGTAAAGGACTTGAAGACAATTTCGTGTGCAGACAGAGTAAGGCATACTTGAGCTTGACAGGGTTCCCTAAAGAGAGCGTAATGGTCAAGTCATGTTCATCATTAACTGGAGCACTTGAGCCTGGCGGGGTTCACTAAACATGTTATCCATAATTGAATGCTTTGAAGATACGGCAGATACAGTTCCGAGATTTTTGATGGACAGCTATCTAATGATTAAGATAGAACATTGATGATAGGGTATAAGCCTTATTTCGTTTTTCATATGTTTACCAATTATGTGAGTCTGATGATGGGTAAGGAGCTTAAGGTACCTGTAGTAGATGCAGATTGAAGTGCTATTGGCACAGACCGGAGCCTGTGCAGGTTCAGAGGGGGTGAATGTCGTGCAGCTCTGCTGCCATGTAGAGAAAAAGAGTAGAGAAATGCAAGATAAGCTTCTTTAAAGCCTACACATTAAGTGAGCAGTGATCAGGGCTTGTTAACAGGCCAAGTCTAATGATTAATGTATGCCAGATGCGGCTTTAAAGGGCAATTGATGCCTTAATGATGCCAAAAACGGACTATACTTAAAGTGATCACAGATACAATATTATGCTTCAGAACTCTAGTGCTTGATGAGCTCTACCGGCCTATCTTTACGGCTCGTCAATTGGAGCCACGGTGAAGAAGTTATGGCACTTTGAAGTTTAATTCGATTGCAAATCCGTACCAGATTGGGCAACTGCAGCTGATGTGACATAATTGAAATGAATGCACGGGCCTGAAGTGCTAACTTTGTGGAGTGCGTCAGTCTTTTCAGATCAATGATCAGAGTCCCGATCGTCAAGATATTAGCCGTTAAAGATTCGCCGGGGGCCGGCTTCGTACTAGTTCGGTTCGCTCGATCAGAATGCTATTCGGGAATTTTTGAGCTTTATTCGGGTTTTGATATGCGGGAGCATTTTTATCATATGCCTAGCTTTGACGGACACATACACTTGCATCTTGGAAGCCACGGTCCCATTCAACACACTAGAGTGGGCAATAGAATTCACGGTGATATTGCTAATCCCTGGATGTGGAAAATGATGTCAAGGACGCAATGCTTTAACCGATATTTATGCCAAATGTGACTATGGCCGCCGATGAAGAAAAGTGGCACAGCCTTGGCCGCTATGCATGTCGAATGTGGTGCCGAAAATTTAGCAAAGCTTCGTGTTTGGAATGCGGTCTCTTGGAATGCATTCGTTGCAGGATTTACCTCAAGGTGAGAGATTCCATGATAAGATTGTTGGCAGATGTTGGGCTGTGCTTCGCAATGCCTTAGTCGATATGTGTGCTAAATTAAAGGGCACCCACCCAAGCTAAATCAAAATCCACCCGCCCAAAGGCATGGTGGCCGAAAACCCTCAAAGGGTATTTTTTTAAAGTGTGAAGCCAAGGAAATAAAAAGGCGATGGCGTGGAAGCTGAAAACAGGCAGCGCGCAGGGGAAGGAAGGCTTGCGCCAGCCAGTAGAGGCATCGGATAATGCCGAGCATGAAGCGAAATGTGATTAGCACAGCAGGGCGCTCAGATTCGGAGCTAATTCTGCCGATTTTCGCGCTGCTCGACTTGCCGACTGCCACGTCATCGGGGTCGTTCATGTGCCACGTCAGTAGCGGCGGCGCTACTGTTAAGAAAGGGGCACGCTATTTATAGGGGGGTTTTTGCATGAGAGAAAACGAGGGGTAAGTTAACGGGGGAATTCAAGCCAACGAAGGCAAGGAGAAGAAGCTCGAAGGCAGGCCAACGAGAGCATAAGAAAGGGAAGGCAGGCCAACGAGGATTCAACGAAGGTGACGAAGGCAAGGCCAAGGGAGGAATAATCTCTCTCTCTCTCTCTCTCTCTCTCTCTCTCTCTCTCTCTCTCTCTCTCGCATGAACGAAGGAAGAGCTTAAGGAAAGAAAGGAATCAAGAGCTCTCACCCTTGACCTTCAATCGAAGCCAAAAGCCAAGGGCGAGCTCTCTCTCTCATCAATCGAAACGAAGCCAAGAAGGCGAGCTTTTTCTATCTCTCTCCCTATCGAGGCTTGAAGCCGGTAAAGCACTAAGAAAGGGAAGGCTTGAACAAGCCAAAGCCAGAAAGGCTTGTCGAAGTCGAAGCAAAGCAAGGGAGTAAGCTTAAAACAAGCAAGTTGAGAAGTTGGAGAGGGCATGAAGCATTAAGGAGAAGCTCGGCAACATAAGATGAGCAAGAAAAGAAGGGGATCTAGGGACTTGAAGGGAAGAATGAAGTCTGAAGGGAAAAAGGCAAGAAGAGAGTTGGAGCTCGGCAAGGAAAGCTTACTTGAAGCTTGTAAGCGGTAATTAAGGCAGAGTAAAGCATATAAAGCAGGGAGCATGAAAATTGAAGCAGCGATTAGAATTGAAACTTGCAGATTCCAAGGCAATTGAAGCAGATAATTCAAAGACAGTATAAAGCAACAAGGGGAAAAATTCCATCACCGTCAACCGTTAAAGATTGAATTAACATTCTGATAAGTCCGGTGTCGTTAACGGCCCGATTAATTCTGTAAAGTGGGAACCTAAACTCCTCGTTAGCAGATGATCCAAGTAACGATGCTGTTAACAGCCCGCCTTGGCGTAAGGACTAAGTTGTACTCAAAATAATATTCAATTAATTGATGATTGCAGTGATTGGCAGAGTTGTCATTGTCTCTTGTTCTCTCTTTTTCACACCTCCCACAGCCAGAGGCCCGGCGCCTGCCCGGCTCACGTAGCGAACACATATCCCCCGACAACGGGGCAAAGGCTCAAACTTAATTTCAAGCCATTGGTTGGCCCTCCACTTAATGGGTCGAGGAACCAAAATTAAACTTGATCCTTCACTGCTTGATCTTCCCTTGGGATAAGAGGAGGACCAAAATGAAATTAGAATCACATGTGAATTTTGAGTCTTAACGCTTGATTATTGCCTCTCTTACCCATAAGTGCGAGCCTTGAATGGGGTTGAGGACTGCACTAATGTTTGAGCCTCCATGATCAATTGGCCCCCTAAGTTTTGAGCACATGATGTTTTTGGCGAAATGAGTTGGAGGTTTGAACTTAAGTTGCAACATCCAACACTCGTTGATCTACCCCCTAGGATCAATGGAGCCACATATTTTTTTCTTGAACAGGGTGGACGCCCTCAAAATTAAGTTTGAGCCTCAAGTGCTTGACATGTGCTCCTTGGGATCGGTGGAGCCATCAAAATTATTACTATGAATGGGGCAATGGCTCGCACTTATGCTCAAGCCATTTCTTGGCCATCAACTCTGAGATGAAAACCTAACAATAATTTTCTCCTGAATGGGGTGGAGGGCCCAAAATTAAGCTTGATCCTTGAGTGCTTGACCTTTCCTTGGAGTAAGAGGAGGCTCAAAGTGTTATTTCCAGCTTAAGACTAGGAGGAATAGCTGGCGCGATCGTATGAAAGTGTAGAAGAGCTACAGAGGCCCTAGAATGGGAAGAGGAGCAAGGTTCTTCCAAAATCATTGGTCCCCTTGGCTCTCTAAATTTGGAAGGATCTAGCTTAACACATTTTGGAGAAAAAATGGCTAAAAATATTAACAACAAAGGACTTTGACATTTGGGCCATTTCTTGGACAACATTAACAGAATCCAAAAAGGGGTAGACCACCTAGCCACACGATTCCACCTCAATGGGATTGAAGGATACCAGCCAACAGAGTTTTGGATGGGCTAGAAAATTATTGTATGCCAATGTGTGAGTTTGTGTTCAAATGAAAGGCCTGGCGGTGGCCCAAGGATAGACATTTTTGCAATTTAACCAAAGACCAAAGACATCTACCACTATTTTTTGGTCTCATCTTATTGGTTATGTCCCCTAAACAAGCTCTAGGGAAAATAATGGCCAAAGGCAAGGTGAATGGTCATAATAAATAACATTCGGAGGACACACTGGCCTCTGACGATGAAGATCTTTCTATAGAAAGTGCTGTAGGGGGGTCTTGCCATCGGGAGTGAAGATCTCTACCAGAGGGACTGGATCTAATAGATGTTTGGCATTATACAAAAAGGTTAGTGAGAACCTTGTTCACCTCTTCATGAATTGCCCCACTATAAGTGGGCTAGCTAGGAAGACGTGCAAATGGGTACAAAAGACCTAGAAGATAGGGTTCTTTAAGAACAACCTACTCCTTGGAGGGATGGGGATGAAAAGCCAAGTGCTAGTGATTTGCATGCAAATTGTTAGATCTTTCTATATCAAGCAAGTATGGAAGGGCATGAATTGTTGGGTCTTCAAGAATTGTCTCTCTTGTGGTAATTTTTTGAGATCATGCAAGAAAGCAGGGAATTGATTGTATCAATTGGTTGACAAATGGTATTGTGGCATCAATGTTGTTTCGTTAGTTTAGGACTAATCTAAGTGTATGGATTTCTTTGTTGGCTTCTCTTTGAACCCTATGATGTCTCATGTATCTCTATGGTCCTATGGGTGCCTTGGATTGGACTATGAGTAGGTATAGTATTGTGATGTTTTGATATGTTTAATATAACATCACTCACTTTTGTGGTTTTTGCAAAAAAAAAAAAAATGGAATCTCAGGTTATGTCTAGCTCGTAATTGTGGTCCTTGTTTTAGGCTCCATGCATTGTGAGTATGCTTGAAGTGAGAATTGGTGGTATATCATATTATAGCAAATTGTGATCCTTGTTTCAGGCTCCATGCATTGTGAGTATTCTTGAAGTGAGAATTGGTGGTATACGAGTTATTGGATCTAGGGATCAAGGCTGATGGAGCTCTAGATTTGGACTAAGTTTTGATTGATAATGAAGTCATGAAAGGGATGAGAAATTGTATGTTAATGCAAATATTTATTGTGAATGCTTAAATTCTCACCACTATATCCAATGTAATTTGCTCAAATTCTCCATAAGTTGGAGATAAATATGCTCTAAAATGACCTTTACTTTAATGAATAATAAGTGAGCTTACATAGAGCAATGGTTTAAAAATGCACCTGATTGAAATCCAACATACCCCAATATGCTTAACACTGCTAAGATTCAAGTTGAACTTTTGTAAAATGGGACTTCACTAATTCCCAAAATCCCTAAATTGGTGTTATAGGATCTATGCATCCCACAGACATTGTGGAAAATTACCAGTATCATGATGGCCAAGTGCTAAATGCACCTAACTTTAGTACATGGTTAGAATAACCAAGTGGTGAATCTCGGTAACACCAACAATTGTATCTACAATCAAGCCTTTTTTATAATGGCCAAGTGGTGGATCTTTGGTGCACCTACTTACCAATTTTTACTCGAATGGGACAAGTAATGGATCTAGGATCTACTCATCCCACAAACATTGTGTAAAATTACAAGTGTTATGATGGCCAAGTGTTGAATCCACCTAACTGCCCAAGTGGTGGATTTAAGAGACACCAACAATTGGATCCACATTTCAAGCCTTTGTTATAATGGTCAAGTGGTGGATTTAGGAGACACCAACAATTGGATCCACATTTCAAGCCTTTGCTATAATGGTCAAGTGGTGGTTCTTTGATGCACTTACTTTCAAATTATTAGTTTAAAAGGCCAAGTGGTGGATCTATAATCTACTCATTCCACAAACATTGTGTAAAATTACAAGTGTTATGATGGCCAAGTGTTGAATGCACCTACCTTTAAGACATGGCTAGAATGGTCAAGTGGTGGATATGGGAGATACCAACAATTGGATCCACACTTCAATCCTTCATTTTAATGGCCAAGTGGTGGATCCTTGATGTATCTAATTCCCTAATTTTAGTCTAAATGGCCATTTACTGGTGGATCTAAGATCTACTCATTCCGTAGACATTGTGTAAAATTACCATTGTTATGATGGCCAAGTGTTGAATGCACCTATCTTTAAGAAATGGTTAGAATGGCCAAGTGGTGGATCTAGGTGACTCCAACAATTGTATCCACAACTGAAGCCTTTGTTATAATGGCCAAGTGGTGTATCTTTCATGTCCCTACTTACCAATTCTTACTCTAAACGGACAAACGGTGGATCTAGGATCTACTCATCCCACATACATTGTGTAAAATTATAAGTGTTAGGATGGCCAAGTGTCAATCCACCTAAATTTAATACATGGTTAGAATGACCAAGTGGTGGATCTAGGACACAACAACAATTGGATCCACATTTGAAGCGTTTGTTATAACGGCCAAGTAGTGGATCTTTGACACACCTACTTCCCAATTCTTAGTCTAAATGGCCAGGAGGTGGATCTAGAATCTACTCATACCACAAACATTTTATAAAATTACAAGTGTTATGATGGCCAAGTGTTAAATGCACCTTACTTTAAGACATGGTTAGAATGGCCAAGTGGTGGATCGAGCAGACACCAACAATTGGATCCACATTTCAAGCCTTTGTTATAATGGCCAAGTGGTGGATCTAGGATCTACTCATCCCACCAACATTGTGTAAAATTACAAGTATTATGATGGCCAAGTGTTAAATGCACCTTACTTTAAGACATGGTTAGAATGGCCAAGTGGTGGATCTAGCAGACACCAACAATTGGATCCACATTTCAAGCCTTTGTTATAATGGCCAAGTGGTGGATCTAGGATCTAATCATCCCACCAACATTGTGTAAAATTACAAATATTATGATGGCCAAGTGTTGAATGCACCTAACTTTAGGACATGGTTAGAATGGCCAAGTGGTGGATCTAAGAGACACCAACAATTATCCATATTTCAAGCCTTTGTTATAATGTCCAAGTGGTGGATCTTTGATGCAGCTACTTCCCAATTCTTAGTCTGAATGGCCAAGTGGTGGATCTAGGATCTACTTATCCCACAAACATTGTGTAAAATTACGAGTGTTATGATGGCCAAGTGTTGAATGCACCTACCTTTGAGACATGGCTAGAATGGCCAAGTGGTGGATCTAGAAGATACCAACAATTGGCAGCCTTCGTTCTAATGGCCAAGTGTTGGATCTAGGATCTACTCAACCCACAGACATTGTGTAAAATTACGAGGGTTATGATGGCCAAGTGCTGTATGCAACTAACTTTAGGACATGGTTAGAATGGCCAAGTGGTGGATCTAGGTGACAACAATAATTGTATAATAACTGTATCCACAATTCAATCCTTTGTTATAATGGCCAAGTGGTGGATCTTTGATGCACATACTTCCCAACTGTTATGATGTCCAAGTGCTGAATTCACTTATCTTTAAGACATGGCTAGAATGGCCAAGTGGTGGATCTTGGAGACACCAACAATTGGATTCACAATTCAAGCTTGTTTTATAATGGCCAAGTGATGGATCTTTGATGCACTTACTTCTCAATTCTTAGTCCAAATGGCAAAGTGATGGATCATGTATCTACTCATCCCACAAACATTGTGTAACATTATAATTGTTATGATGGCAATTTCACCTAACTTTAAGACATGGTTAGAATTGCCAAGTGGTGGATCTATGGTCTACACCCACCTACCAATACTTGGTTAGAATGGCCAAGTGATGGATCTATGGTCTACCTTTTCTATCAACACTATTTAAAATTCATAGATGGTGGACGTAGGGGAAACCAACCATTGCATCCACCTTGCAAAAGTTGGTTAGAATGGCCAGGTGGTTTATCTTGGATGCACCCACCTTTCAAAGTTTGACTAGAATGGCCAAATAGTGAATGTAGTATCTACCTATCCTACATACTTTATTTAAAAATTCAATGTGATGGATCTATCTACACCAACAATTGTACCCACCTTTCAAAGACTTTCTTAGAATGTCCAAGTGGTGGATCTTTAATGCACCCACCTTTCAAGGCTTGGTTAGAATGGACAAGTGGTGGATATAAGATGGATACAATCTTGAAAATTTATCTCAAATGGTTTAATTTAAAGGATTCAAGATAACCTACCTTGAAAAAATTATTCTAGATGACTTATGGGATATAGAATACACCTACTTTGGCTATCGAATGTCTAAATCGGATAAGTATTTGAGTTTAGAATCTAAAAGTCTTGAAGAGTGTAATTAAAATGCTATCTGTCAATTTGATTTATACGCTTTCAAAGTGTTATTATACTTAATGTGTCATTATAGATTCTAAATAGTTATTTGTGTTTTCTTCTATTTTAGAGAAAAAATGGTTCAAAAATGAAAATTTGTGACGGTTCCTGTTAATATTGACTTTGCAAGTGACGATGAGATAAAATGGTACTTTGACGTTTATGGAGTGCAAGGTGCACAATTTCATAAAGTGCATGTCTTTGTGGCTAGTGATGAAGATGAGAATATATTTGATGATCTAGGGCAGGTAGTCTCTGCAAGTGTTTCAACAGTTGAAAAACATCCTGACATTGAGTGCATTAACATTGGGATACCTGGAAATACTGAGTACCAACTATTGGCAAATTCCTATGTCATTGAAAAATGGTAGAAGACAGGGAAGAGACAATATTTTCATGAGATTGGGATGTTAATGAAGATTTATTTGATATCACAGCAGATAGGCTACAAAATTCAATTATTATTTCTTTGAAAGGCAATCAAGTGAAGAATAAGAAATAAATTAAGAAGACCACAACCAAAAAGGAAAGGGGTTTTACAACAGCTGGTGTTTCAGATGTAGATAAGGCCATTTTGAGGTCAAAGGACACAAGCAATCAACCCTTATTAAGGTTTATGGAGCCTGATTTGCTTAAATAATGAGGTCCAAAAAGCAAAGAAGAGTGCTACAGGAGGCATGGAAAAATATTCAGCATACTTCCCTTTCAAGTATAAGGAATACGCGATTCCCGTCACTAATTGTTTTCTTGCTCCTGATCGTTATAATTGTTGTCAGCTAAAGCCTGATCAAGTACAAAATCGTATGCTCTTCTTTGGAGCAAGTGAAAATCGGCCTTCATCATGTGCTTATCTAATTCCTGTAAAGAATTGTGGCCAAAAGTCTGGAGTTCCAATGACACGTAGTGAGGTAGAATAAGAAAGAATTGTTGACTACAAGTTTTGGATCATTGATGGACAACACTCAATTTATGCAGCCAAAATGTTAAGATTTCAAGAAATGAAAAAGGATGGTGGCTCCCAGGATCTAATACAAGTTTATGAGAAAAGAAAGGCCCGGATTGTTGTAGATCCATCCCCACAAGTTGCACCAGCCATATGAGCCATAGCAAATGAGGAGGCCAAGGTGCTATATGTTAAGCAACTTTACAGTGACATTCTCAAGCATCTTCGCAGTCAGTGGATATTTCAAAAATGCCCATCACGTCCAAACATTGGTGAAAAGGAAGGTGCAAAATCTCGCACACCTTGGGATCTAAGTTCTCTTTTTCTTTGTCCCTCGTGGTTGTATAATGATAAATAACTAAAATTCTTAGATTTAATTTGTTTTGGTTTTGCAAGCATTTCTTAAAATGGCAAGAATTTCTGCTGGTGCATCATCCATCACCAAACAAGCTCATATGGTCACTTACTCTGATCCTATTTATGATCGATGGCTGAAGATCATAGAGCAATTAGAGAGAGAGAATAAGAAGGAGAGAATAAGAAGCCAGTGACCACAGTTTTTAGATATTTGTGTGGTCTAGACAAAGATGAAGTAGAAAAGATTCAAACAGAAATAGAGAGTGAAATGATTATTTTGTCTAAGGGTGCAAAGGACACACCAGGTGTAATGGACACGATTGATCGTATCAAGCAACTGAGATAAGATTGAATTATTCAAGATGAGTTTCTTGAGAAATTCAATTTTTCTCAATGAGGAGAATCCATGTGAAAATTGGGAGAAGCTTTCTACCACATACAACATTAATGATGTTGTTTACTGCCATTTCTTGACACTTTTGTGATACTTGGCTGACATCACAACTACAACGTGGTACAAAGAAGATTGATTTTCTTGAAGAGGCAAGAAAATATATCCATGGATGATCAACATTGTGAAAGACAAAGTAGATTCAATTATAGATCTTCCATGGTCTATATATGTTGTCAGTCTTCAAATGGAGGGAAGATCTTACTTAGAGCGCCATCTAAACAACCCTATCCCTATAGGATTGTGTACCTTGGACAACACACATGATTTGGAGATCAATCTACTATGGTTAGCTGAAAGATTCAAAGATCTCATAGATGGAATTATTGCTATTGCAGGTGGGTCAACAGAACCACAATGTGAAATCCTTTCTTTTTTGAATAATAAAGACTATGTGCAATTACAGTCTGCTTTGCAAAGTATGACAAACATGGTCAAAATACAATTTGTTAGGGCATTGCACAATGTGAAGCATTTGGAATTTACTGGTGCTATAGAATACTTCACCACACTTGTGTTCTTGAGCAAGGGAGATGCCTTTGAGGGACTTATTAGTTCTTCAAATCCAGGGACAAAATCCATAATACTAGATGCAGGACACCTTGATCTAGGTTTTGGAAGTGTGAGTCAATTGTCAGATGTCGAGTTTCTACAACTCAAGAAGGAGTTGACAATCAAGCAACGCATTCAAAAGTATTGCAAAGAAGATTTAAACCTTATTGACATGTTCAGTGATGGCTACATAGCAGAGTTGAGACTCAAGCAAAAAAGGGAAGTGTTATGCCTTGTGGACAATATTGACAACCAAAGAAAGCTTAAAACAAGACTTTTGAGCTTTACAAATTAGCATGATGATGTCAAAAAATGGGCAACTTCAAAGTGATCAATTAGATCATCCCATTGATGACGAAGGAGTATCGAATACGGTAGGAGCATTAAAGTGAGACACCCATATCAGTTCCAGACTTTTTGAACCTTGAAGCAAGTATGAGCTAAGCTTCTATACCCACTTGTCATGTAATTAATCTTTTTATTTTGAAATAAGTTTGATATCATTTTTAAACATGTAATGATAGTTTCATCATGTATATTGTCAAGTATATTAATCATTGATTTAAGATCTTTGATTTTAATTTATCTCAAAAGTATCATGCAATGAACCTTTTCTTCATAGTTTAAAATTGTAAGAAAGACAAATCATTACTTATTACATTAATAATTTGAAGTAACATATCTACTAAAAAATATTTTAATGTAAATTGGCGTACAAAAAATTGATTCTTTACTACGTTTAATTGATACTTCATGACATAAAAAACTTAACTAAAACATATAGTCTACAACGTTTGACATTTTTTAGCTAAAATATGTTAAACATTTTTTTTTGCAGACTCAAAAATGATAAGAGATAGTAAAAGACAATGTCTTTCACATTATGTGTGGCATGATGATCCTCTTGGTATACAAACTTTTCCCATTACAAAGGATAAAGTCTTTGAGATAAGTGGTATTATCTTTGAAACTAGTACGAGCTTCCAATACACAAGGAGCTGGTTATGGGCTTTTTGTGCATACACATTTTCAAAAGGGTATGACTATTCTCCATTATGGTGGTGATAATTATTTCCATGATACTTGGAAGAAGTTGTGCAAGATATCTCCAAGGGCATCTAGGTACTCACTTCTGGAGGATCCAAATGTCAATTGTGTGGAGGATGAGATATATATTGTTGGTGATGTAGAAGATGGAAATTTGGCAGGATATATAAATAGTACTCATAGTCTAAGTATGAGCCCAAATGTATGTTATACTTTTGATCCCAATTTTCCACCTTGGCTTAAAGCCATTACAACACAAATTAGCTTAGATAAATGTTGCTATGTTTGTGTTGAAACCCTATGCCACATAGAAAGTGGTGAAGAGCTTCTTGTAGAATATGAATTTACTTGGCATCACTCAAATCTCATGATAAAGTCCCTTATATGAAAGTTATTGATAATCTATTTGAAACCGACTGATTACTGAGTATGTATCATGATAAACATTGTGCGTTGTGATGGCATTCCATGTTATACAATGAATACTTGATTTCATACAAAAATCTAATCCTAAAGTGATATCCATAGAATTTCACAAGATTTTTGGAGATTGCATAATAATGCTCTATTTCAAAGTTCATGTATCATGTTGAACATAAACAATACAAGAATTTGTATCTCATTGTACATATTTTATCAGAGCATAAACTTATGCATTAGCAATTTATGCAGTAGTTCATTTTGAATGCATTTTTAAAACTGTACCGTTAATAATATCCCAATAGTGGATTTTGAATGTACCAAACCCATGTAAAACTTGTTTAGAATAGCTAAATGTTAAGTAAAGGATGCACTTTTCCATACATACCTTGCTTAAAGTTTCTTGATGGTGGTGGATTGAAAATTTCCTTGCTCCTCTCAAGAACTTTTTTAGATTGGACAACTGGCGGATCTAGGATGCACCCATATTTACACAATATTCTTTGATTGAAAAAGTACTAGTTTATTGAGTGCACCAACCACCCTTCCACAACTTGTTTGGAATGTTTGTTTTAAGATGCTACCACCTTCTAAGACTTGTTTCGAATGGCCAAATGGTAATTCTAAGTTTCACTCATTTGTCTTTTGGTTACTAGAAGCGCCAAGTTATGCGTATACATTTCACCTCCCATTTTTAGGATGGACTTTGAATCTTCATTGGTTCTACACACACAACCAACACAAACAATTTAATTGTCAAGTACCATGTGCACTTTTTTTCCAGATTTAAAGTCCATCCTAAAAATCAAAAGAAGTGGTAGATCTTATTCTTGAATGATCCTTTGTGATTGAATGGAGCATAGCTTGGACAAGTGGTAGAAATTATGGTTCTCTATGCTTCAATAGAGCTTAGATTTAGTGGTGGACCTTGTGACTATCTATGCTAGAATGGAACTTTGCTTGGACACGTGGTGGACCTTGTGGCTACCTATGGTGGAATGGAGCATAGCTTGAAGAAGTGTTGGATTTAATGGCTCTCTATGCTTCAATAGAGCATTAATTGGACACGTGGTGGACCTTATGATCCTCTATGATTTATAAATGGACTATAGCTTAGACAAGTGGTGGACCTTATGGATCTCTGTCTTTCAATAGAGCAGAGATTGGACATGTGGTGAACCTTGTATCTTTCTATGTTTGAATGGGTTAGTTCCTTGGACAAGTGGTGGATCTTATGGATCTATACCCTTCAATAAAGCATAGACTAGACAAGTGATGGACCTTGTGTTTTTCTATACTTGAATCGATCTTAGCTTGGACAAGTGGTGGGTCTTGTAGCTCTCTATGCTTGAATGTATCATAGATTGGAAAAGTGGTGGACCTCATGGCTCTCTATGCTTGAATAGAGTATAGAATGGGACCTTATGGTCCTCTATGCTTGAATGGATCATAGATTGGACAAGTGGTGGACTTCATGGCTCTCTATGCTTGAATAGAGTATAGAATGGGACCTTATGGTCCTCTATGCTTGAATGAAACATAGCTTGGATAAGTGGTGAACCTTATGGATCTCTATGTTTCAATAGGGCATATATTATACAAGTGGTGGATCTTATGGTCCTCTATAACTCAATAGATCTTGGCTTTGGACAAGTGGAATGGAAACGTAGTGAATCTAGGATGCATTTTTTCCTTGCACCACCATGTTTAGAATGGTCTTGTGATGGATCTTGAATGCACCAAACCTTCCTTAATTTGTTTCAAAAGGGAAAATACTAAATATAAGATGCAGTTTTCCTTTCCACACCTTGCTCAAAGTGGCTTGGTGGCGGATTAAGATTTCACTTACTCTTCAACAAGAACTTGAACATAGAATCTCCAAGTGATGCATCTAAGAAACAATATATGTTCTATAACTTTTCAGAATGGACAAGTGGTAGATCTAAAATGGAACAAAGCTGCTATAAGTTGTTAAAAATAGTCACTTATTGTGGATCAAGGATATGATAAGTGGTGAAATTTTTTTGTGGTGGAATTAGAATACACTCACTCTGACAGAAGCCATTAAGGTTGGCCAAGTGGTGGACCTTTGATGGATGGATAGTTCAACAACTATGAGTGAATCTTTGATTGAGCAAGTATCTACTCTTTCATCATTTCTAGATTGGCCAAGTGGTGGATCTAAGAGGAGTACTAGTCTTCCACAACTTTTTTTGATTCAATATATAGGATGCACACCAACATTCAAAACTTCATTAGAACGATTTTGATTTTATTTAGGATGCATCCTTCATTGCACAAACTATATAGAATGATAAGATGGTGGATTTAGGATCTAGGATCTAAATGGCCAAGTGGTGGATTTAGAATCTACTCATCCCAAAAGCATTGTGTACAATTACAAGTGTTATGATAGTCAAGTGTTGAATGCACCTAACTTTAACACATGGTTCAAATGGCCAAGTGGTAGATCTAGCAGACACCAACAATTGGATCCACAATTCAAGCCTTTGTTATAATGGCCAAGTGGTTGATCGTTGATGCATCTAATTCCCAATTCTAAGTCTAAACGTCCAAGTGGTGGATCTAGGATCTACTCATCCCCAGGGATTTCAAAATGACGTGATCACACTATAATTTCAGGTTAATAACAATAGAAATGCAAAATAACAAATATTATGTTAATTGACATTCATCTTTTTTGACCTGCAAGGAGACTTGGAGACCAGCTAAAGGCCCACCGGGCTAAGTAGTTAACCCGCCGGGCCCGTCGGGTAAAGCCACTTTCCCGCAGGGGCCGCCGTGGCTATATAAAGACGACGCTGGTGCTTGTCTTTTTCATAAGAGAGGTACATTGAAAAGTCTTCTTGACCAAACTTTCTGGCAGCTTTCCACATTCTCAAAGCAGTGTAGCGGTAATTTTTTAATCTCTTCCTTATTTTATTGATGTTTTTTTGAGTTTTTTGCGTTTAAACTTAAAGGTATAAAATTTCTTTTATCAAATCATTGTACGTGGATGCACTGGCATATGGTTGCAATTGCGGCTAGGTTTGTCATTGCAAAAGCGTACGATGATTATGTTTTATATTGCTCCCAGTCATGCTTCGGCACATGGTTGCAATTGCGACTAGGTGTGTTGCTGCTAGAATGACAGGAGCATCTATTTGAAAGAAGTCACCGTGTGTGGAAGCATTGGCACATGGTTGCAATTGTGGCTAGGTGTGTCATTGCAAAAGCGTAGGGTGACTATGTTTTATGTTGCTCCCAGTCATTCATGCTTCGGCACATGGTTGCAAATGCGACTAGGTGTTTTGCTGCTAGAATGACAGGAGCATCTGTTAGAAAGAACTCACCGTGCGTGGATGCACTGGCACATGGTTGCAATTGCGGCTAGGTGTGTCATTGCAAAAGCGTAGGGTGACTATGTTTTATGTTGCTCCCAGTCATTCATGCTTCGGCACATGGTTGCAATTGTGACTAGGTGTGTTGTTGTTAGAATGATGGTAGCATCTAATGCATGAATGTGTGCTCAAATAATTTCATAATGTTTCATATGCTTGAATCTTGAAAGAAGACATCGTGCGTGGATACACTGGCACATGGTTGCAATTGCGACTAGGTGTGTCATTGCAAAAGCGTAGGATGACTATGTTTTATGTTACTCCCAGTCATTCATGCTTCGGCACATGGTTGCAATTGTGACTAGGTGTGTTGCTACTAGATTGACGGTAGCTTCTGTTTGAAAGAAGTCGCCGTGCGTGGATGCACTGGCACATGGTTGCAATTGCGGCTAGGTGTGTCATTGCAAAAGGGTAGGGCGACTATGTTTTATGTTGCTCCCAGTCATTCATGCTTCGGCACATGGTTGCAATTGCGACTAGGTGTGTTGCTACTAGAATGACAGGAGCATCTGTTTGAAAGAACTCACCATGCGTGGATGCACTGGCACATGGTTGAAATTACGGCTAGGTGTGTCATTGCAAAAGCGTAGGGTGGCTATGTTTTATGTTGCTCCCATTCATTCATGCTTCAGCACATGGTTGCAATTGCGACTAGGTGTGTTGCTGCTAGAATGACAGGAGCATCTGTTTGAAAGAACTCACCGTGCGTGGATGCACTGGCACATGGTTGCAATTGCGGCTAGGTGTGTCATTGCAAAAGCGTAGGGTGACTATGTTTTATGTTGCTCCCAGTCATTCATGCTTCGGCACATGGTTGCAATTGCGACTAGGTGCGTTGCTGCTAGAATGACAGGAGAATCTGTTTGTAAGTTGTTGTACGGTGAGGCATACTACACTTTTTCTATACTGCACTTTTTCTTTCACGTAGAAAAGATCCAAATGGAGTGGCACATAGTTATATTTCACAATGTGTTGTTTGCAATAATACCATTGCAGGCAAAATGGATCCTTCTGCTACTTCAGTGATAGAGTTCAAAAAGAAAATTAGACAATTGTTGATTACAATCGTCAGTGCACTAGATCCCGACGATATAGCGCAGATTGTTGCAGATGAGTGTAGATTGCAATCATTATACAGTGAGATTGCCCGCAAAATTTTGTTGTTATATCCAGACAAAACAACCGAATCAATAATCTCATTACTGAGCAGTTGGGTGGGCAATTTGCCCAAGATGGCCTCTGATTTGAAAGAGGAATGCCCTCAAGAAGTAGACAAGGGTAAGCTAGAGCATTGGAACGCGAGATGGAGAGCTGAAAAGGAGAGGTCAAGGCGAGCATCCCACATAGACACACAGTTTGGCCTAAGCAAGAAAATGCGACTGGCTATCACGAGAGTTATGGGGAGCAGCCAAGTTGGAGAACCATTTATTGAGGAGGTTGCCATTGAGGGAACATCGGGTGCTACTGCTTCTTCCAGTCATCTGGAGAGCAGTATATACAATTCTGAATGTAGTATGACTTCGGGCATTCCAAATAAGTCCATTAAGAAGATCAAGAAACTTGGGTCAGGGGCTTATGGCACAGGGTGGAAAGTTCAAATCAAAGGGATCAGTTTCCTTCCTGCAACGAATACTTATTGTGCCAAGGAGTTCAAAGGACAGGCCAAGCATCAGTGGAAAAGCTTTGCATCAGAAAGTGGAGTAGATCTCAACCATAGAGGTATTGTGAGGAGTATTGACCACTCTGTAACGTTGCCATGGTTTCTGATATTCCCCTACTTCAATGGGGGAACTTTAGGTGATCTTATGGAGACAGTGCCCCTTCCATATGGCTCTTTCACGACGCTTTTAGCGCATCAAGAGGGGAAAGGAAAGATCCCTGAAGACTTTAAATGGGAGCAGCCCTCTAAAGACAAGAAAACACGTATCAAGAGCCTGTGCAATCATGCTCCCTCGTTGATCCATGCCTTGGTGAAGGCATTGCGATTCGCACATGACGAGGGAGTGATCCACAATGATCTCCATCCATGGAATATCATGTTGGAATTTACCAAGGATCTCACTCCCCGTATTGGAATAATTGATTGGGGATTGGCTCTGCGTGTTGTCTTAGAGACAGAAAAGACCAACAATACCGATGAAAACTGGCAAAAGCTTCATCCTTGGCGAGCTCCTGAGTTACTAGATGGCAAGAATTTATGCCCATGGACCAAGGCCACATATGTGTATGCCATAGGATGGGTGATATGGCAATTTTGTAAGTTTTGTGGAGAGTTCTCTGACTACTACAACACAGATTGGTTCAAACATAAGGTTTCAGTGGAGGTACAAGCCATATCTAGGATTGTTGTGGAAGGTTGGGTGAGGAAGAAATCCACAGACAGAAAGACCTTGGCACTTTTAGACGAAGAATTAGAAAGATTTGAAGCCCAGCCAGAACGATGCTTACGCCCTCCCTCTGAAATAAGTGTAGCCTTTTTTTGATGGATATATGATGTACTTTATTCAGCAGGGTTTTCTGAGACTTGTGACTTACAAAATCACTTTTAAAAAATGGGTTTTATGCGCAATGGATGATGTATGAGTAATAAAAACACTTTGTTATATCTCAATAAACAACAAATTTTCTATGAGTTTTGTTTTTTCTCTTAAGTTTCAAGAAATAAGCCACGTGGAGTCACTGATTGTCATTCATTGATTTAAAAAATGGTGGTTACTCATCAGGATCATCATAAAACCTACCTATCACATCATAAAAGTCTTCCAGCACCTCCTCATCAAGTTTGTCTATTTCCATTGCCCAATCCTCTGGATCCAATAAGAAAGCTACGCTGTGTAGTGGACTATGTGCTCCAACCCATCGACCATGCACATACTTTCTCAAAATTTCTCTCCTCTTTTGAGTGAATGGTGTCTTCCAAGGCTTCACAATTGGCTCTTGGGGCTCCTCTGGATTTGCAAGGCTTTCTTGAACAGTCCACCAAGCCATCCACACCTTACCGATGTTAGGCAAGGCAGAATCCAGTTGGCGTAATGCGAGCATAATGGGCATCATGACATTGTGCACATCCACCACATCATCCAAGAAGTGGCGATCAGCTAGTAGATCTCTGATCACCCCTATTTTGCTTTTTATCTTCTCCCTTTGACCAGCCTCCCATTCTGAAAAAGTGGCACAAACAAATGTCTCCATCACAGCATTCTTATTTTTTATTAGTGATTCTACCCTATAGTAGTTGGTGCAAAATCTAGTTTTGCACGGCAGTTTTAACATAGTAGACATCCTCTGACGGTACATGTCAAAAACCCTCTGACGCTTCAAAACAAACTTGACTATTAAGCGAGCATTGTCTACTATCCATTTGAACCACTCTGTGTCCTCCCGCTTGTACCAATCTTGCAATACCAAGTTCAAGCTGTGTGTACTGCAACCAACACTATATAGGTGAGAGAAGCGACTTTCAAGTATTCTACCTGCAGCCCTGCAATTTTTGGCATTGTCCATGATTACTTGGACAACATTTTCTTTTCCAAGTTCCTCAACTGCGTCGCCAATGATGTCAGCTATAAAACTGCCAGACTTTATTTGACCAGAGCTATCCACAGCTTTGATAAAACATTCACCACGAGGACATACAAGCATGATGTTGATCAATGGCCGCCTTTGAAGGTTGGACCATCACTAACTATGGTGTATCCAGATTGTTCTGTTGCATTTAATATTGGACCAACCATCACTAACTATGGTGTATCCAGATTGTTCTGTTGCATTTAATATTACCCTTTGAATATCCTGTTGTGTGCTTGTGTAACATTTATCCAACAGTTGGTTTCTCATATGGTGATATGTTGGAGGGGTAAATCCAACACCATACTCCCCAATGCGTTTCCAAGCTGACTTCCATGCATCACGGGTGACAATGGCCAATGATCCCCCAGTGAAATAGACAGCTTTAGCTAGTGCAAGTTGTGCTTCTTCTAAGGCAAGCATTTTGAAGCTCGTTTGTAAGCTAACCTGTCTACTTTTTGACAATCCTACTTGAAAGTCAGGAGATCCATGGTTTGGAGGTGTAGTTCCATTGATATGAGAAGTTGGTTCCTTGCTTTGAGTGCTTTCATTGGTGGGCGTTACACCCAATGATCCCTCATATTGGTTTGATCTTATTGATACCGGGGTGTGATGGTCGAAAGTAGACAGTTTTGATCTTTTGCTCGTGGAAATTAGCTTACCAATTAAAGCTTTTAAGCGCATAGCTGCTTCTTTTGCACCTAAGCCCTTGCACTTTCCTCCTTGGATTCTGGTATTGCCACCTAGCAAATGATCCCTTATTCTTGGTGCTCCTCCAGATATCTCCTCGCCACAAAAGTTACATTTCCAATCTTGATACTTATTTAAATTTGTGGCAAAATTCCACTCGGGTCCTGGACTTTTTCCACCTGCCTTTCGCTTGACCTGCGAAGTGGTGCCCTACGAAGCAGGACCTGGCATCGAGGTAGGAGGTCTCCTCAAGGAAGGCAGGCTTGAGACACCAACATCACTGCTCACATTCCCGGTGGAAGACATACTTATTGGATGCCTGCAATACCAATAAACATAGCTCAGTATGCTATCACTTCTTTCAATTATTATTCAAACGAAACATTAGTGTTATAATCAATATCACACACAAGCAAAGTAGTGAAGCCTGAAGGGAATAAACCTCAATCTACTCAAACATGAGCAAGAAAATACAGCTGTGAATCAAATATGTGATCAGTCCATCCCAAAAGTAGAGATATCGACCCAAAGATTCACCTTCCTACCCCTTTCATGAATCAAAACAGTCCAAAAAAGAACTAATGACCCATGATTGGAGCTCTAATCGAAATAGCAAGCAAATACAGCGGTGAATCAAACATGTGATTAGTCCATCCCAAAAGTAGAGATATCGACCCAAAGATTCACCTTCCTACCTCCTTTCATGAATCAGTCGAGTCCAAAAAAGAACTAATGGCCCATGATTGGATCTCTAATCGGAATAGCAAGCAAATAGAATGGTGAATCAAACATGTGATCAGTCCATCCCAAAAGTAGAGATATCGACCCAGAGATTTACCTTTCTATCTCTTTTCAAGAATCAGTTCAATCCAAAAAATGACTAATGACCCATGATAGAAGTTCTAATCAATATAGCAATCAATTTAGCAAATATAATGGTGAACCAAACATGAGATTAGTCCATCCCAAATGTAGAGATACCGACCCAAAGATTCACCTTTCTACCTCCTTTCAAGAATCAATTTAGTCCAAAAAAGAAATAATGATCCATGATCAGAGTTTCATTAAGTTTTAAATTTTTTTAAAGACTATTCATTCTTTTACCTTTAGTTTTTCTTCAAAATTTTAAAGGATGACCAAACTTAGAGGAAGCGGTGATGTGATGTGATGTCTACTACAGGGTTATATAGAGCCGCCAAATATGGAGGGGGTACATGACGGGCCCGGCGGGATTTTTGCTTTGCCTGCCGGGCCCGCCGGGATTCATGATATGCCCGCCGGGCCTGCCGGGGTTTGTGATTGCCCCGCCGGTTCTACGTTTTCTATCGGTTTTTGTAAGTCATGACATTAGATATGTTATTAACATGAAAAAAATAGTGATAATAACAACAATAATTAACATTTAACAAAATGCGTCATCGCATCATTAAAATCCTTGCTCATCCCACAAACATTTTGCAAAATTACAAGTGGTATGATGGCTAAGTGTTGAATGCACCTAGCTTCAATACATGGCTAGAATGGACACCTGGTAGATCTAGGGGACATCAACACTTGGATCCACATTTCAAGCCTTCTTTATAATTGCCAAGTGGTTGATCCTTGATGCATCTAATTCTATGGCCAAGTGGTGGATCTAGGATCTACTCATCCCACAAACATTGTGTAAAATTACAAGTGTTATGATGGCCAAGTGCTGAATGCAACTAACTTTAAGACATGGCAAGAATGGCCAAGTGGTGGATCTAAGAGACACCAACAATTGGATCCACAATTCAAGCCTTAGTTATAACGGTCAAGTAGTGGATATTTGATGTATCTAATTCCCAATTCTTAGTCTAAATATCCAAGTGGTGGATCTAGAATCTACTCATCCCACAAACATTGTGTGGAATTACAAGTGTTATGATGGCCAAGTCTTGAATGCACCTAACTTTAACACATGGTTAGAATGGCCAAGTGGTGGATCTAGGAGACATCAACAATTTGATCCACAATTCAAGCCTTTTATATACTGACCAAATGGTAGATCTTTGATGTACCTACTTCCCAATTCTTAGTCTAAATGGAAAAGTTGTGCATCTAGGATCTACTCATCCCACAAATATTGTGTAAAATTACAAGTGTTATGATGACCAAGTGCTGAATGAACCTAGCTTTAAGACATGGTTAGAATGGCCAAGTGGTGGATCTAGGAGATACCAACAACTGGATCCACATTTCAAGCCTTCGTTATAATGCCCAAGTGGTGGATCATTGATGCATCTAATTCCTAATTCTAAGTGTAAATGGCCATGTGTTGGGTCTAGGATGTACTCATCCAACAAACATAGTGTAAAATGACAAGTGTTATGATGGACAAGTGCTCAATGCACCTAACTTTAATACATGGCAAAAATGTCCAAGTGGTGGATCTATGCAACACCAATAATTGGATCCAAAATTCAAGCCTTCGTTATAATGGCCAGGTCGTGAATCCTTGATGAATCTAATTCCCAATGTACAAGTGTTGTGATGGCCAAGTGCTAAATGCACTTAACTTTAAGACATGGCTAGAATGGCCAAATGGTGGATCTAGGAGACACCAACAATTGGATCATTATAATGGCCAAGTGGTGGATCTTTGATGTATCTAATCCCAATTCTTAGTCTAAATGACCAAGTGGTTGATCTATAATCTACTCATCCCATGCACATTGTGTAAAATTACAAGTGTTATGATGGCCAAGTACTAAATGCACCTAACTTGAAGACATGGATATAATGGCCAAGTGGTGGACCTAGGAGACACCAACAATTCGATCCACAATTCAAGCCTTCGTTATAATTTCCATGTGGTCGATCCTTGATGCATCTTATTCCCAATTCTTAGTCTAAATAGCCAAGTGGTGGATCTAGCATCTACTCATCCCACAAACATTCTCTAAAATTACAATGTTATGATGAACAAGTGTTGATTGCACCTAACTTTAAGACATGGTTAGAATGGCCAAGTGGTGGATCTTTGATGCAACTACTTTCCAATTCTTAGTCTAAATGGCCAACTATTGCATCTAGGATCTACTCATCCCACAAACATTGTGTAAAATCACAAGTGTTATGATGGCCAAGTTTTGATTGCACCTAACTTCAAGTCATGGTTAGAATGGCCAAGTGGTGGATCTTTGATGCATCTACTTCCCAATTCTTAGTCTAAATGGCCAAGTGGTGGATCTAGGATCTACTCATCCCACAAACATTGTGTAAAATCACAAGTGTTATTATGGCCAAGTGTTGAATGCACCTAAAATTTAAGACATGGTTAGAATGGCCAAGTGGTGGATCTAGGAGACACCAACAATTGGATGCACAATTCAAGCCTTTTCTATAATGACCAAGTGGTGGATCTTTGATGCACCTACTTCCCAATTCTTAGTCTAAATGGCCCGGAGTGGTGGATTTAGGATCTACTCATCCCACAAACATTGTGTAAAATTACAAGTGTTATGATAGCCATGTGCTAAATGCACCTAACTTTTAGACATGGTTAGAATGTCCAAGTGGTGGATCTAGGAGACACCAACAATTCGACCAACATTTAAAGACTTTGCTATAATGGCCAAGTGGTTGATCGTTGATGCACCTAGTTCCGAATTCTATGTCTAAATGGCCAAGTGGTGGATCTAGGATCTACTCATCCCACAAACATTTTGTAAAATAACAAGTGGTATGATGGCCAAGTGTTGAATGCACCTAGATTTAATACATGGCTAGAACGGCCAAGTGGTGGATCTAGGAGACACTGACAATTGGATCCACAATTCAACCCTTGGTTATAATGGCCAAGTGGTGTATCTTTGATGTATCTAATTCCCAATTCTTAGTCTAAGTGACCAAGTGGTGGATCTAGGATCTACTCATCCCATAACCATTGTGTAAAATTACAAGTGTTATGATGGCCAAATGTACATAACTTTAAGACATGGCTACAATGACCAATTGGCGGATCTAGGAGACACCAAAAATTGGATCCACAATTCAAACCTTCGTTATAATGGCCAAGTGGTGGATCTTTGATGTATCTTATTCCCAATTCTTAGTCTAAATGGCCAAGTGTTGGATCTAGGATCAACTCATCCCATCAACATTGTGTAAAATTACAAGTGTTATGATGGCCAAGTGTTGATTGCACCTAACTTTAAGACATGGTTAGAATGGCCAAGTGGTGGATCTTTGATGTACCTACTTCCCAATTCTTAGTCTAAATGGCCAAGTGGTGGATCTAGGATTTACTCATCCCATAAACATTGTGTAAAATCACAACTTTTATGATGGCCAAGTGTTGATTGCACCTAACTTTAAGACATGGTTAGAATGGCCAAGTGGTCGATCGAAGAAACAATATGTGTTCTATAACTTTTTAGAGTGGACAATTGGTAGATCTAAAATGCAACAAAGCTTCTTCAAGTTGTTTAAAATATTCACTTATTGTGGATCAAGGATGTGATAAGTGGTAATAAATACTGTTGGTGGATTTAGAATACACTCATTCTGACAGAATCCAATAAGGTTGGCCAAGTGGTGTACCTTGGATGGATGGACAGTTCAACAACTATGGTTGAATCTTTGATTGAGCTAGTATCGACTCCTCCATGATTTCTAGATTGGCCAAGTGGTGGATCTAAGATGAGTACTAGTCTTCCACAACTTGTGTTGATTCAATATATAGGATGCACACCACCATTCAAAACTTCATTAGAACAACTTTGATTTTATTTAGGATGCATCCATTATTGCACAAATTGAGAAAAAGTGATGATTATGTGGATGTCAATAATCATGTCAAAATATCTTGTTTGTTAATATGTCATTCTCTAGGAGGCTATTGTGTGATCTTTCATTGTTTTTTGCTTAGATCCATGGATTGAGGGTGGGTAAATACCAGCAGAAAATAATGAGAGTCTTCCACATGTATCCACAAAGGTCTCACTTGAAGAATTGAATACAATTATTGATACTCAAATGAAAATACCTGAGGCCTCTTTGCTACATATTTCATCGAAGGCCTCTTCGACGAAATTTGAGAAGCTTGGAGAAGGAGACAGGGGGAAGGGAGCACGTGGAGAACGAAGGGATTTGGCATCCTCGGAAAAGTGCTCAGAGAGATGATAGCACGACTCACCTGTCAATTGAGGAGGTGCCCCATTGGTCTGTGTTCGGTGGTGGTGCACCGGCGCGGAAGACCAAACGGCAAAGGCAAGAGTGACTGAGCGATTTGGGTGCACCGCATGGTGATCCTGCCAGTTGGTTGTATTTGCATTCCATAGCCAAGAGTGTTGGTGTAGGCTCTCAGCTTCTCAACAAACTTGCAGAAGAAGATGGAGCTCTTTCACTTTGCACTTCACACAATGAGAGTGTGTGTGTGTGTGTGTGTGTGGGAGGAGGGGGGGGGGGGGGGGGGGGGGAGAGTATAAGGGTTCCCAAATCAGCCCCCCCTCTCATTTAAGCATGACAATCTTTTAGGCCTCTTGAGAGATCATGTTTGAATTGAACACTTCAAGCACCTTGGTCATTTAAGCATGAAAAGAACCTCAAGCTTGGGAAAGGTTCCCATAAACACCTTAAGCACCTTAGTCAGCAAGCATGACAAGCACCTCAAGCTTGGGTAGAGTTCCCACCTCAATGTCAGTCCCAACTTGCTTAAGGTCCTACGTCTAAGGACTTTACACTAACCTTTGGATGTATTTAATGAAGCTAACCCTAAGGTCTTTAAGATCTATTAGGTAGCATTGCTCTTTGTTGACAGACCATCTCTCATTTGGACCCTTTTACCTTGTCCCCGTGTTGAGATAGATCCATAAGCACATGTCTATATCCTAACCTGTGTTCCCATTTATTCTCCCACATTAAATGATGAGTTTAATATGAGAAAATCATTTGGGTTGGTTAGATATTATACTTTATGACAATACCTCTCTCTTGAAATCATAGTCGTTCTCGACTATGAGGTAGAAGAGATAAAGTCTTAGTCATTAGTCTATGTTTTTTAGTGGGTAGAGGATCCCTTTTTACCCTACGACATCATTCCAAGATAGATGGATAATCCATTTGGTGCTTGGGAGACTTAGCTTCCGCAAGCATGTCTGCTCTTTAGTCCATATCATACTCCCAAAGTAGAGTGACAAATTCTACTTGGTGTTTGAGTGACATTTGGGTTGGTTAGATATTATATTTTATGACAATACCTCTCTCTTGAAATCATAGTCGTTCTCGACTATGAGGTAGAAGAGATAAAGTCTTAGTCATTAGTCTATGTTTCTTAGCGGGTAGAGGATCCCTTTTTACCCTACGACATCATTCCAAAATAGATGACTAATCCATTTGGTGCTTGGGAGACCTAGCTTTTGCAAGCATGTCTGCTCATTATTCCATATCATACTCCCAAAGTAGAGTGACAAATTCTACTTGGTGTTTGAGTGACATTGTCGTCACAAACATGATTGTAAGCATGCATACTATTTAAATCCGTGCACAAAAGAGGATTAGTCTTATAAGACATAAACATTCATTTAGAAAGCATATACATTTTCTTACTCTAGTGTAGCATTCTAAGCATTGACAAGGTTCATATTATCCTTAAGGTGTGTTTCTTGCATCCATCTAGCATCTTTAAAAGGATACTTTTTAAATTTAATAAGATATTGTCGGATGATCTTACCATGTCTTAGTACCTTGTATTTGTGTCAAAGTATATCTTTGGGTTGTAACACCTCTTCTTGGTCTTTGATGTCTGGAGGTCTTAAATAATTGGTTCCCTTTGTGGCTCTCCATGAAAACCATTGCTTATGAGCCAATGGTTTGGAAACATGAGTTGATAAGCCATGTCATTGATTGGCTTCAGGATCTGAAAAGGACCATAGTATCTTTTTTCTAGTTTAGCATAATACTTTTGATGGCTCGTAGGATTTTTACCCGTAGTTTTCCACAATCGAGCCTTGGGAAACTTAAGTAAGACCCAATCATTTTCTTTGAATGTTAAGGCCCTTCTATGCTTGTCAACAAAAACTTTTTTCCTTTGTTGAGAGATGGATATAGCCTCCTTAATCCTTTGAAAATATTCTTGTAGGTCACGCTATAGTCATCAGCAGCAACGAAGATCTTCCCATGTACTTTAAGTAGCAAGGGACTTTTAGGTCTTCCCTCTATGATCTCCAAAAGGTGTGTTGCCCGTAGTAGTATGGAGAGTATTATTGTACGCATACTCTACAAGGGATAATACGTCTCCCATTGTGGGCGTTGATCTACTTCTATAACATATGACTTTAGTAGATCAAGAATTCTAAGATTGGCTATCTCAATCTGGCCATCCGTTTGTGGTTGAATGCCTCTATGACCCCCATAAGGATGAGCATGGGATTCATACATAACTTTCTCATGAAGGGAGCGAGTAACACATATCTTGTTTCCATGGAGAAGATAATCCTCCCGCAAGGTGAATGGTTCCTCTTTCTTCCTAAAAGCAAGGACTGACATTATGTCTCTAAAGTCAGGGTTAATAGAATACTCATCTATCATAAAAGATAGATCAAATTGAGTTTCTATAAACAACTGCATTGACTCTTGGTCATTCCGAAAGTGCATTAGCCACTTGATTGTGCTTACGAGCAATGTGAGCAATATGAAAATAAAATTGTGAAAGAAAATCTACGCACCTCGTTTGTTTTTCGGAGAGCTTGTTTTGCATCATGAAGTACTTAAGACTTTGATGATCCATTTGTAGGATGAATGGAGTCCCCAAAGGGTAGTCCTTCCATGTACCAAGGGTATGTAGGATAGCTAGTAGCTCCTTTTCATAGATGCCCAAGAAACGCTCATCGAAATTGAGTCTTCAACTCACATATGCTATGGAATGCCCTTCTTAAAGAAAGACTGCTCCAAGGCAATCTCCACAAGCATCACATTGGACTTCAAATGGTTTTGAGAGGTCCGGAAGTGTAAGCACATGCTGAGAGTTAATATTTTCTTTAATCTTATCAAAAGAATTTTGCTCTTTAGCAATCCATGAGTACTTAATGTTCTTCTTTGCTAAGCCATGTAATGGTCCTACTATTTGAGAGAGTTTGTCTATGAAGCATCTATAGTATGCACACATACCAATAAAGCTTCTTAGCTCATGTAGATTCCTTGGATTATGCCATGCTTTTATTACCTCCAACTTTTATGGATCCATATGGATACCATCTTGAGAGATAATATGACCTAAGAATTGAATCTCTTGAAGGAAAAATTTGCTCTTCTTTTGATTGATAAAAGGCTTGTTCTCCCTCAAAGCTTAAAATTACCTGAAGATTTTGCTTGTGCTCCTCGAAGGACTTGGAGTAGATGATGATATCATCAAGAGCACTCCAGTAAATTTACGATAGGGTGTAAATATTTTCTCCATTAAAAAATTAAACGTGGCTAGATCATTTGTTGAACCAAAAGGCATGACAAGATATTCATAAAGACCAAACGTTTTACGGAACGAGATCTATAAATGATATCTTCATTCTCTATCCTTATTCGATGATAGCCACTTTTAAGGTCAATTCAATTGAAGTAGGTCAAACCTTGTAGCTTATCAAATAGATCTTTGACCCACGGTATGGGAAATCTATTTATGATAGTGAGACAGTTTAGTGCTCGATAGTCCACACACATGCGGTATGTATCATCTTTATTTTGCACTAAAATGACTGGAGAACAAAAAATAGCGGAGCTAGGACTCACCATCCCTTTGTATACCAGTTCATGCACTTGCCTCATAATATCCTCTTGTTGATCTTGATAAACTCTATAAGGAGGCTTGTTAGGCGGTGAGCTCCCTGGTAGGAGCTCAATTCAATGGTCATAGTCCCCTCATTTTGGAGGTAATTCCATAGGGATATCATTGATAAAAACATCATGGAATATATTTAGAAAATTACACAAATATAACTCTTCTTCATTGCTACCATTTTCATTTGATAAATCATTAGCATCATTAGTGGATTCTTTGACAAAAATCATGTACGCAATGTTGAGATGTAGAGAGAAAGAGAGAGACACGAGACAAGAGACACACCATATACGCTCCCAAAGACTGATTCATATTGAGGACAAGATACAAATATATAGGTGAGACCAAGTTGAGTAGAGTGAGCGATATATAGCTCCAACACCCCCACTCAAACAAAGGTCTCTAGCTTTGGATGAAAAAACCCTTGGGGAGTTCAAGGGAAAAAACCAAGCCCCTATACAATGTGAAAATATGAACCAACGATGATGATGTGAAAGTGAATTGTGCATCTATGTACAAATATTCAAGTGACTTAGAGATCACGATGTGCAAATGTGGAGTGTGCATAGTGCACGGTACCGAAAAGATTAAAATGTCATATGTACAAAGCTATTACAATAGCAAAGAAGCTAATCTAGAAAGAGTGAGGTCGAAGCAACTCCAAGCTCCAAGCGCAAGAGGATGAAACGTGACTCGTTGAGGCCTTTGGTCAAAATGTCTGCAATCATCTGGTCACTTGGACAGTGTTCAACCATAATGGTTCCTTTGCGTACTTCATACCGGACATAATGATAATGGACAGCAATGTGCTTTGACTTATTATGTTGAGCATAGTCTTTTGCAAGACTAATAGCACTTTGGTTGTCACACCGCAAGGGTGTCTATAAAGAGGAGAGTGACCAATATCAACCAACATTTGTCGAAGCCAAATCAACTCACGAGCTGCAAGTGATGCCGCAACATATTCTGACTCAGTCGTAGAAACTGCAACACAACGTTGTTTCTTGCTAGTCCAAGAAACAAGACAACCATTTATAAAGAAGCAATTTCCACTAGTAGATCGCATAGATAAATGTGAGCTTGCCCAGTCTGCATCTGTGTAACCCAAAAGAGAAAGAGATTGCATAGAATCCAATGTGAGTTGTTGTCGATAGACTAAACCAAAATCTGTAGTGCCTTTCAAGTATTTCAACACACGCTTTGCAGCAGACCAATGCTTAAGAGAAGGACATGCAAGATGTTGTCCAAGATAATTAGCAGCAAACAGAATATCAGGACGAGTGTTCATGCCAACAAACTGAAGACATCCAATTAAGTTAGCATAAGGTTCATTTGTGACAAGTTGACCGCCATTGTCAGAAGTGTTCTTTGTAGAGCTCGCAAGACAAGGTGTGTTGGCTGAATGTGCAGATTCCATACAAAATTTTTGAATAGTATCTGCAATAAACTTTGACTGTCGAAGGAATAAAATACCTTTTGTACGGTTCCGTTGGATTTGAATGCCAAGACACGAGTGAATCTCTCCAAGATCCACCATATCAAATGCAGAAGACAATAACCCTTTCACTTGCTGAAGAAATCCCAAATCATTGGAAACAAGGATGGTATCATCCACATAAAGAGCAAGAATCACAAAACTGCTACCTTGGCGTTTTATGTATAAGTTGGGGTCTGACGAGCAAGAGATGAATCCTTTAGAGGTGAGAAAAAGATCAAATTTTGTATACCAGGCTCGCGAAGCTTGTTTGAGACCATATAGTGCCTTATGGAGTTGAGCAACAAGGTCTTCTTTACCTGGAATAACAAACCCTTTTGGTTGTTCCATATAAATTTCCTCTTCCAAGTCACCATTAAGAAAAACAGTTCGCACATCCATTTGATGAGCTTCTAAATCAAATTGAACAGCAAATGCCAATAAAACTCGAACACTTGTAATGCGAACAACTGGTGAAAAAGTCTCTTGACAATCAACACCAGCTACTTGGGAATAACCTTTTGCAACTAAACGCACCTTGAACTTGTCAAAAGATCCATCTGCTTTTACTTTTGTCTTATACACCCACTTACATTTAATAGCTGTACGACCAGGAGGTAATTCAGTTAGTATCCATGTACCTTTAGAGATAAGAGAATCGTACTCTGCTTCCATAGCCTCTTGCCATTGATCCTTTTGTGGTGAAGAGATAGCTTCATCATAAGTAATGGGATCTTCGGAAGTAGAAAAAGCATTATCAGCAATATCGTCATCATAAACATGACATGAGCCATGTTCAAAATCAATAGGCAGATCAACAAAAATATCAATATCATCATTGGCAACATTCGGAATGGATGGTTGTGAAGAGGAAAGTTGCTCTATAGGAAGAGTTTCATCTTCTGAAAGAAATGGAAAAGCTTCAAGCAATGATTTAGTATCATCAGAATCATCCATGGACCATGAGCCTCCCATAAGCTGTTCGTTAAAAGTAGCATCACGATTCACAATTACTTTCTTGGAGGAAGGGTCATAGAATTTGTAGCCTTTGGAAGTGTCAGAATATCGAATAAAAATAACTTTAAGACCAGGAGCATCAAGCTTTGTTCGTGTTTCTTTGGGAACATGAACATAAACAATACATCCAAAGGTTCGAAAATGAGATACAAAAGGAATGTCACCTGTCCATGCTGTGCTGGGTATCTTACCAGAGGGTGCAGTAGTAGGAAGATGATTCTGAATAAATACTACTGTCAAAGTAGCTTCAGCCCAAAAAACACGAGATAAGCCAGAATGAATCAGCATACATCTTACAACATTGAGAATAGTGCGATTCTTTCGTTCAGCAACACCGTTGTGTTGAGGCGAATATGGAAAAGTGTGTTATGGATGAATTCCACTGTCAGCACAGTAACTCACAAACTCTCGAGAAACATATTCGCCTTAATTGTCACTATGAAGCTTCTTAAGGCAACGACCAGTTTGAAGTTCCACAGCCTTGTGGAATTGTTTGAAAACAGATAAGGCTTCAGATTTTTGTCTAAGTAGAAATACAGTCGTATACCTTGAGAAATCATCAATGAAAGTAATGAAGTAGCGATATTGTGATCTCGAAAAAGGTAGAGGTCCACATATATCAGTATGAACAAGATCCAATATGTCATGAGAATGAGTTGTATTTGAAAGTGGAAAGGGTTTGCGATTGTGTTTCCCAAGAGCACAAAATTCACAAATTCCCATATGAGGATGGGCTTTAAGATCCATGCCATGAACAAGATCACGACGTTGAAGATCAAGGAGTTTTGAGAAATCAGCATGAACAAAACGGTGATGCCATACTTTGCAATCATGATCACCTAGAGCAGTGACAACATTTGCTACAGCATCGTTGAGAGAGAGTTCAAACAAATTACCATTTCGAGGAGCAGTGGCTATAGTCTGTCCATCTTTCTCAATTCGGCATTTGGTATGATCAAATCCAACAAACAGACCAAGATCAACAAGTCTAGCAACTGAAAGAAGATTACGTATAAGATCTGGTACATGTAATACTCCTCGCAAAATTCGAGTGGAAGAAGATAAGGTACCAAGATATAAGTCTCCAATACCCTTTACTTGACAAGTAGTGTCATCAGCAAGATAAACAACACATTGGACTGGCAGTGGATGATAGTTATGGAGCCACTTAGACTGATATGTCATATTTCCTGTAGCACTAGATTCGACAATAAAAAGTGATTCATCGCGTACATGAAGTATTCTGTCTTGAGCAACTGAACATAGGATGCAGCTTGTTTCTAGTACAATGTTGTTTCGATGTTCAGTAGCATATGCTCTATTCCAATCTGTGTCGAATCGACGCTTATAGCACATATGAGTGGGATGATCAGATCGTCCACAATATTCACAAGAAGAAGACGAAGAGTCTCTAGATAAACGTGGTTGTTTTGTGGTAATATTGTGTTCTTCATCATATTGATGTGCCCAACAATCATCTTCAGTATGGCCATTTCTGTTACAGTAAGAACATTGCTTATTAGGGAATTTGAGACGAGAGAAAATATTACCGCGATGGCTAGCTCTGCGTTTTCCTCGTTGAAATGGACGCCTTCAAGCATAAAAATCCTGTTCCATCTGTTGTGACTCAGTCTCCTCGTGTGAAATCATAGCTGTATCATGACTAGCATTACGACGTTCTTGACGTTGAGAGTATTCAAATAAAGACATGCAGGCTTGGTCGAAATCAAGACCATCTTTATTAGAGAGAATAGTAACAATGTTATCATAAGAAGAGTCCTTCACCGTATCAAGGAGAAGTGTAATCAGTTGCTTTTGTGGAACAGGATCACCGGCAGCAGCAAGTTGATTAATAATAGATTTGAAAGATTCAATATGTCCCGTCATGGCAGTACCAACTTCATATTGTAACTTGTTAAGCAACCCTCTCAAATAAAGTATTTCTGTGACAGATTTCTTCTGAAAGTTTGCAATAAGGTACTTCCATACGTCGTGGGAAGTAGGCAGTTCGTACATATCAAGCAAAAGGGAGTCAGTAAGAGCAGAAAGAATATACCGACGAGCTACTTTATCATGTCGTTTCCAATCCGTATAGGCAACATTCCAATCTTCAAATATAGGTCCTTTAGTGATAAGCACGTTATCATTATCCGTATCAACAGGCTGAGGCGAACAAACACGATTTCCAAGAACAACATCGGAGAGTTCATCGCCTTCAAGAATTAACAAAATCTTTGCTTTCCTGCCTAGAAAACCTTGACCTTGGAAAGGAGGAACAGAACACTGGCCATAAGGAAAGCCGTCGATGAGAATATTCATAGCCATATCTTGTTGCGAGAAGACGTATAAGATAAGACCGCAGAATCTGCACACCATATATGGTGAAGGCCGCAATTGAGAATGAGAGAGATATGAGGACTACGTTCTGTCAATGATAAACGCAAGAAGGATGCTCAAGGAACTTCCAAAGATGTGAGAGACGTCACCCAAAAAGAGCAGGGTAAAGGAGACGTTAATAATAAAAGAGTCCTCAAAATAGAGTGGCGTGAGATGCAAGATTGACGGCCACAATACGAATAGAAAAAAGCTAAATCTTCTCGAAAAAGTTAATGCCAAAATAAGAAAAATGATCGCGGACGCTTCACGAAGAAGTAGGACGAAGAAAGCTGCGTCAAGGTCAATTGCAGTAAAAACAACATAACTTTCTACTGCGAACTCCGATTGACGCAAACCTAGAACTCAAATCGAAGAGCTCGAGGAGACGAACAAGTTTTGGATGAAAAGTGCTTTTCCCGTTTCTCCATTGCGCTTTTCCCGTTTCTCCAAATTTTGAGCCGAACAACAAGAAAAATTGAGATGAAGTTCAGGGTGTCATCAACAAGAAAACGTAATCAACGATTAGATTGATTAGCAATAAACGTCACACAAAACACTAATCATATTCTTCTTAACACAAAACAACCACAGTTAACAAGAATCAATGCTCAAAGATAAAATTTGTAGCAATTTTTGAATCTTACATGCAAATCGCATACACATACTGTTTTGTAACCATGAATTGAATCGGCGCATGATCGTTACTGCTCTGATACCATGTTGAGATGTAGAGAGAAAGAGAGAGAGAGACGAGACAAGAGACACACCATATACGCTCCCAAAGACTGATTCATATTGAGGACAAGATACAAATATATAGGTGAGACCAAGTTGAGTAGAGTGAGCCATATATAGCTCCAACACGCAAAAACCGAGCTTCTCATTGAATTATCAAAAGCAAGTGAATCTACAAGTGGTATAGTACGACCAAACTCATTAGCATCTATATACATGCTCTTTTCCTTGTAGGTGAAGTAAATTCTCCTTTCAGGGAATTTCATGTTGGCAGCCATGCGGTTGAACCATGGTGCCCCTAGGATAGCATTCTCATGTTGGAGAGGAGAGATGAAAAAGTCTTCTTTGTCGACGTAGCTTTGGACATGAAGCCTCAACTTCCCAATCATGGGATTAATGGTGGCTTGCTATCCCTTGAAAGCTCCATTGACAAATACAGTATCTCCCATCTCAAAAGCTTGAATGCCCAACTTAGTGGCCACCTCCATGATATGAAGTTGTGAGTAGAGCCAGGGTCAAACAAGAAGAAGGCATCACGCTCCCTTACCTTTTTCCAAGCATAGAAGAGAGGTTATCCTTTGCAATGAGAATCCTCTTTTGGAGCTTCAAGTGTCGAAGCTCTAGGAGTCTCATTGCGGGCATTTCTTTTGGGGCAAGAACGGTGGCCATGTCCTTGCTCCCCACACTTAAAGCATTTGTGGTCCTTACAAAAATCTTCTAGCTCTTTAGGAGAGAGTTTATTTTTTCCTTTGTAAACTCCCTTCTCCTTGGACCGATTGTTGTTGTTGTTGTTGAAATTGCCTTGGGAAGAGTTTTGGGCTTTTTTTCTTCTTTGCATCACTTTTTTCTTTGCTTTCCATGGGCTTGGAATTCCTTCTAGCCCCTTGTTGGAAATTAATGTGTGAAGCAACCATAGTTTGGTGGATTACTTTGGTGATAGAACCAGACCGTTGGGAGTTGAAGTACTCGAATATCTCTTAAATCACAAGACTTGTCCACATATTTGTGAATAGACTCGTTGGAGAGAAGCTTCAAGCTTTGCCATTTGATAAGCACTTTGTCCTTTGAATTTCTTGCAAGGAACTACTTCATGATGGGGGCCCTTCATTATTGCCACAAAGGCTAGCCCAACATTGACGAATAGAATTTTGGAAGTACATAACTACATGGTGTAGCTTGGAGGACTCTGTGAAGCCCTCATCTCCAATGGCCACATCAAATTGTTGGATGAAGGCCAATTCTTTGTCGGTGGCACCAAAGTTTTCATCATTGGTGAGAAAAGAGACACTCTTTCCTCCCTCTTTGAAATACTTGAGCTTTTGGGACCTTCGCCATGCAGGGTAATTTTTGCAATGTCCTCTCCTCGTGTATTCTCTAGGAGAATAACTATTGCTTTCGTTGGAAGAGGAGGAAGGTGAAGACGAAGGAGAAGAGGGAGACCTCTTTCTTACCTTTTTCTTCCTTTTTTCTCTCTTCCCTTTTGGAGTGACAAGGAGAAGGACTATGGGTTGATTGTTTCCTCTTGGGAGGAGTTGGCAACCGTCTAGACCACCGTCTTTGTGGAGCCACATCTTCAGAGGAACTTAGGGCTTCGCTTCTTTCTCGCTCTTTGGATTCCTCCTCTCTTATGGGAGAGAGTCTTCTTTTGGGAGTCTCATCAAAAGGCCTCCTAAGCTCTCGCTCCTCTTGGAGAGGAAGGAAAAACCCATAAACACAAACTTGTTGGGGGTAACTTTGTGTTGCAAAGCAGGGTTGCCCATAGCTTGATGCAACCTAGTAACAAGATAATTAACAAACATGGGGGCATTATCATTTTCACTTCATGTGCAAAATCAACGTTATCAATGTTCATTCTACTCTCTTGGTTATTGTCAGCGATGCTAATTAAACTTATGTATAGGATTACTTTGTGCTTTGGTACCCTCAAAAACCTTAGCCACTACTGTTCCTTACCTTTGAAAATTAATTCTCAAGTAGCCACACTCATGGTTTAGACACTGTGGATTGCAAAGACTAGTGGAGAGAGTCTAATATTGCTTGGTAGATTAGGTTCCTATTGATCTTTCTTGTAGCTCAGCCAAAGGCAAGCCCTGAGAGACTTCATTATTAAGACTATAGTTCCCAACGGTGTACTGCAAACTAAGTCCTTCTCAACCAAGATGATAGATCCCTGTCCCACTTACCCTATTGCAATGAACAATTACAGCCTTTCATGGCAAACTTAATGACCTCCCTTCTTAATTAATAAAAGAGAAACCAATAGCTCTGATACCAATGTAATGGAAATAGCCTACGAACCTTGAGAATAGCGGAATTAAGAGAATTAGATTGAGCATTTTTGTGAGACTACTTGGAGAACATAGAGGGTGAACTTAATTAGTGGTAGCAACATAACCATAATAATTAATTAACTTGGCATGAACAATACTTTTGCAAGAGAGAGAGAGAGAGAGAGAGAGAGAGAGAGAGAGAGAGAGAGAGAGAGAGAGAGAAGTTGAGAACAGTTGAGGATCGGATTGGTCTCCTGTCCAATAGGCTTTTTTATTATAGATTCTCCCATCAAGAGAGACTTGGTACAATACAATCTTTGTGCTCCTTGTGACCTAGGTGATGCAATGAAGATGGAAAGATCCATGCATCACAAGCATAACATAAACTTTGTAAAAGCATTAACCATCACTGGCCTCAGTCCCAAGGCCTCAAACACCTTCAAAGGTGGAGAGAGCTAGCGGGGAATGAGGGTAGCAAAGAGGAAGAAGAAGCGTTCAATAGGAGAAAGAAATAGTTCCTCGCTTATCATCACTCTTCTTGCTAAGCATAGCATAATAGCATAGTAATGCAGATGAAAAACATGGAAAGCTTAAGCACTGAAGCATGGATCTTGGTTGGATATGCATTCCATAGCCAAGAGTGTTGGTGTAGGCTCTTAACTTCTCAACAATCTTGGAGAAGGACATGGACCTCTTGCACTTTGCACTTCACACAATGAGAGTGTATGTGTGTGTGTGTGTGTGTGTGGGGGGGGGGGGGGGGGGGGGGGGGGTGGTATAAGGATTCCCATGGAAGGGGACCGGCTCCACATAAATCTGGTCCTCAATTGTTGTCAAGTTCTCTAAACTATCTCTCTCTCTTGCAAAAGTATTGTTCATGCCAAGTTAACTAAGGATTATGGTTATGTTGCTACCGCTAATTAAGTTCACCCTCTATGTTCTCCAAGTAGTCTCACAAAAATGCTCACTCTAATTCTCTTAATTCTATTATTCTCAAAGTTCATAGGCCATTTCCATTACATACAGTGGCAATTGATGAGAAAAATGTCAACTTGCTTGGGGGCTATAAAAGAAGAAATTTTTTGAGATACAAGGGTGACATGCCTAATGATACCAAAAGAATAAAAAACTGATGTAAAAATGACAATATTTTTTGTAAAAATATATTTTTTGAATTTGGATATTTTTAGAAAGACTCGATACAAAGTTTCAAAGTGAAGCATTAGTCTCCATTTCTGATTGACCGGCATGGTTGTTTGATCTCATCCATTGTAATTGCCACTTATAGAACCAATTGAATAATTCCTTTAGTCCATTGCTCCTTCTTTGTTCCCCTCCCTTTCTCATACATCTGAAAAATGAATCCCTCGCTTGATAGTGAGATTTTTCCATTCCTTGAGTATTCCATGTTGCAAGGGGTCCTTGTTTTGCAAAATAAAGTCCATGCAAGTCGAGAATATGCTTAACACTAGAATGGTAACCTAACAAGACATAAAAGTGTCCTTTCAGGGTTTTGGAAAAAATTTCCAAAAGCATAGTAGATCCACTCATTTTGAAAAATCCTTTCATGAGCTTATAGTTCAATAGCTACTACATATGGAAAAAATGAGAAACTTGTAATTTTTCTCATCCATTGGTCACTACAAGCCTCCAAAGTTGATGGACCAATGAATTTTGCTCAAAACAACAATTTCTTACGGTTGATTGTATATAAATAAGAGTGGGGATTTTTGTAAGACATGAGATACAATGCCCCGTTAACTTCAATGGGTTGGTGATCAAAACATATGGTTGCTTTTACCTCACTAATTTTCTTTTGGGCAAAAAAAGTAGGTACAAAAAAGTTGCATTTTTGCCATTCCGCGGACCTATCATCAAAGTTTCTATAGTCACGCTTAATACAGATACTATATACATGTTTTCTTGGTTCCATTTGGGCCTTTGGATTCAAAAGGATCCATGGAGCATGTCAAAAGGATAATGGATCTCTTACAGTTGGAACCTTGGGGGCAATCATAAAGTGCTAAATACAGCAAACATGAAAAACCTGGGTTTAGCATTACGACCTCTAGAAACCCATAGAAACTACTCAATATCTAGCCTAATTTGTAGTTTATGATTAGATATGGTTACTACCTACAAAATACACACAATTGGCCTAAGAAACTAGCAATATTGAGAAAGTTATACTTACTACTCTAAAATGTATCGTATTCTTCAGCAATCAAAAAACTCAACCATCATCATATACTATGCTATATAGCATATTAGGTCCCCCAAAACACAAGGAAGATTAGCTTTATGTTATACATCACACTTAAACAATCAAAATTGAATTTGGATATCAAGAAATCCACCAAAAAAATCGTAAAAGTGCTAATTTTGGCCAAAAAACAGGATTATGCAATTGTTGTAAATTGGTTATAACTTTCAATTTTAACACTTAGCTCTCCCTATAAGCATCAAAACATGTTGAGAACTATGAAGGCCTAACCTCTAGCCATCTAAACCTCACAAACATGAAGTTTAGAGTGGTATAGTTGCCAACAATTGAAAAAAAGCCAAAAACAGGACCCGTTTTTCCACACAGTTTAGGTTCAAAAATGTTGTGCAATAGTAAGGTTAATGGTGAGATCGATACTCCAAAAAAAATGTAAGTTTTTTTCAGCTTATAAGGTAAATTTGTGGATATATAGCACCTAGAAATTCATTTTCATACTCTTCAAAAAATTCAAACAAAATGGTCACTTAACAGGACACAAAAGTGTCCAAGGACATAAAAGTGTCCTACTACCATTCTAGTGTTAAAAAGTAAAAAAAATTGCTAATTGAACTCATAGGATGCAATGTAAAAAACGATCCATACTTTAAGAAGTAATTGAAGACTCACCAAATAATATGTGATGTCTTTTTCTCCCCAAGCATCTGTGATAAAAGTTATTAAAAGCTTCAACTCCTTCTAGAAGTCATCTGCATAAGTAGTAGAGCTAGCTTTAACTAGTAGAGCATCTGTGATAGAAGTTATTAAAAGCTTTAACTCCTTCTTGAATTCATCTGCATAAGTAGTAGAGCTAGCTTGTTGTCTCAAGAATTTCAAATAATTTTCGAGCTTCTTCTACACTTCCATGTGTTTGCTGGCTATATATAGTCTACTTTTGACATTGGTTGTTATTACACAAAGATCCTTCCAGCAGTTCCACATAGCGTCAACTTGTTTGTTGTCATGGTTGCTCAAAAATATTTTGGCTTTCTCCACCCATTGAAACATCTTGCAGAACATCACTTGTCCCTTTTGAAAGAGTAAGATCTTTTTTTAGATGCACTTTCCCACCATGGAAACCCATTCAAGAGAGCAAAGCCTCACATTTTTCTATGCACTCGACATTAAGTTTACTTGACTTAATAGAATATGCATAATAAAGATGGAGTCGAAGCAATTTATCCAAGATTCTAATCTTTGCATGCATTGAATATATATGTACATTTTTTAAATCTATTGCTAGAATTTGATCCCAAATCATAGAAGATGACTGGTAGTTGATGACGTTCACACACTATTTCTCAATGGTGGTTTTCCAACCTCATGTTCTGCAAGCTATCATTTTGTTCTAGTGCTTGCCATGCAATACAAACATGGATACTTGGTATTGTCACCTCCATATACACCAAACATGCACTTCAATGCCTTAAGGTCGGCACTCAAGTGCCATTCTACAATGAAGTCACCCATGCCATCTACATGGAGTTGTTAACCTAGATTTTGGTTCTGTATAACAGAAGGGATGTCGGTCTACAAAAAGAGCCAACAGCAGTTTGGTAAAGAGTGACATCAGCAGGATGGCCAGCATCATGTAGACTCAACTTCAAACCTGTTTCCATGGGAGTGGCAATAGGTTTGCAATCCTCAAGTCCAAACTTACATAGCAATGTCTCTATGTAACTTTTCTCACACAAGGCAATACCACCATCACACTGCTTAAACTGTGTACCCAGGTAATGATGCAACAACCCCAAATCTTTCATCTTTAAAGTAGCATTCAAATCAGCCTTAAATTCAGAAATATGTCTCTCATTTGGTCCAATGATCACCAAATCATCAACATAAAGAACCACAATGAGAAGTACATCACCCTCACACTTTACATACAATGTGCTTTCTGTTGGACTGTTACGAAAGCCTTGTTTGACCAAATGAGTGTCAGCTTTCTCATACCAAGCATGAGGAGATTGCTTCAACCCATACAAAGCCTTCTTACATCTGCACACTTTGTCCTCTTCTCCTTTTATGACAAAACCGTGAGGCTGTGTTACATAAACTTCCTCAAATATGTCACCATTCAAGAAAGCAGTAACAATGTCTGATTGATGTACATCCCAACCAAAATGAGCTGCCAATGCACATAGAAAACGCACAGTAGTCATACGACAAGTGGGAGCAAAAGTCTCTTCATAATCTATGCCTTTTTGCTGTGCATAACCCTTTCCAACAAGTGGAGCCTTATGGGGATCGATCTCACCATCCGGTTTGCGTTTCAACTTGTAAACCCACTTCGTACCAATGGCCTTTTTTCCAGGAGGCAAATCACATAAAGTCCATGTGTCATTCTCTATAAGTGCATTATATTTTGATTGCATGGCATCCATCGAATTTTTCTGAATTTTGTGCTTCATCAAAAGTCAAAGGCTCCTCAACATCATGTAAGCTAGACACAACCAAAGCATAACAATCTGATGCATAAGATGCATGGCAAGAGCTTGAACGAGTACGACTAGACAAAGGTGCATCCAATTTACTGTCACGCAAAGTGTGCACCAGCCATTTTGGCATACCTCTAGCCTGCTCATTTTCAGCCCTTTCCTCATCAAGTACATCATGTACATCTGCATTAGTAATAGGCTGATCTAAAACAATTTTAGAAACCCCCATAGGTTGTACATTTGCCTCATTGGAACTTACATTCGTATTTCCACCACTAAAAAGAGGCAACAAAGTGTCATAAATTTCCTGTGAGCTTACATTACTGTCTCTAGTACATGACAGCAAGGGCTGAACAAAATCTTCCAGAAACACTACATCCCAAGAAACCGGAACACGTTTTGTTTGCGGATGATACAACCTGTAACCTTTGCTTTCTGCGCTGCACTTGTGGCACCAAAGCATATGCCAAACATCCAAAAACACGCATGTGCTCAATAGAAGGCTTTCTATCATGCCATGTTTCATATGGAGTAATAGACTGCAAAGCTTTCGTAGGACACCTGTTAAGTACATAAGTGGCACACATGATGGCCTCAAGCCAAAAAGAATGCAGTAAAGCTTGACTTTTGACCATACATCATGCCATTTCAATCAGTGACCAGTTTTTCCTCTCAGCAACACCATTTTGCTGAGGTGTGTAAGGCACTGTACATTGGTGTTTTATCTCACGACTAGCCAGAAATGCATTAAATTCATGAGACATATACTCCCCCCCTTGATCGGAACGGAGGGTGCCCATGGTACATTTTGAGACATTTTCATCCATAGCCACAAATTTTTTGAAGCACATAAAAACTTCGGAGTTCTCTTTGAGCGGAAATACCCATGCATGCCTGGAGTAATCATCAATGAAAGTCACGAAGTACAGGTAGTTGCCCAAGGACGGAGTTTGCATGGGCCCACAAACATCACTATGCACAAGCTGCAACCTGCATGTGGCCCGAACTGAACCATCCTTTGGAAATTTAGAACGCTTCATCTTACCCAAAATACAGCCTTCACAAACATGTTTGACAGGTGCTTCAAGAGGTGGCAAAGAAGCAACCATATCAGATTTCTGCAAACGCAGCAAATTGGCAAAATTCAGATGACCAAAATGTGCATGCCAAAGTTTTGCATCTGAAATAGCCGTTGAATCTGCAACAGTATTTGCAAAATTTTGTCCACACTTGTCATACAAAGTGAGCTTATACAGCCCACGGCACAAAAGCCCAGATGCAACAATTTCATCACCAAAACTGAGAACATGAACTGTACATCTGTCATCCACAAATTTGACTACAAGTCCAAGTCTAGCAAGTGCGGATACAGACAAGAGATTCTTCTTGATCCCAGGTACATAAAGTGCATCAACAAGTGTGAAGGAACTTACATTAGCAGCAGTGAGCACAATCTTTCCAACTCCCTAAATTGGATAAGAGGCGTTGTTGGCACAAGTGACTGAATTCCCATGAGGGACAGACTCGAGAGAGGTAAACAATTCACGATGTGAGGTAATGTGCTTTGTAGAACCACTGTCGAAATACCACACATGTGAATCTGCAGCAACTGACAAGCATGCATCATGGACAACAGGATTGTAAGTGCACTCTGTGCTAAAATCCCATTCTGCATCAACATCAGCATTACAGTCTCCTTTCACAGAAGACTCAACAATGGTTGCATTTGTAGTGGAACTATCATTTGCAGTGGAACCACCCTCTTTCTTCTTAGCCTCTTTGGCCTTCAACTTAGGACACGACTTGATCAAGTGATCATTGGCTTTACAATAATGGCAACGCATCTTCTTTTTTCGCTTATCACCAGAATTTCCAGAAGAAGTACTGCTAGTAGAAGCATTAGGAACAGAATTTTTGCCACTCGTAGCAGAACCATAAGAAGTGGCTGCATTGCTGTTACCACCCTTTCTTTGAGAAGCAATAAAAGCCTGTTCGACTGCACGCTGCCTAGTCTTGTTTTTTCTAGAAATTGACTCTTGCAACAACAATGTGCATAATGCATCAAACTTGACAACTTCAGGATTTCCTTGGGTCATCAGTCTCCAAGTACTAGCAAAATTCTGGTAGGAATCTCGTAAGGCATCAAGAACAGTCTGCACAAGGGAACTGTCTGAAATGACTTCACCTGCAGAAATAAGCTGCTCATTGATATCCTTGACACTAGCAAGGAAAGTGTCCATATCATCTTCCTCATGCATAATCTTCGACTCTAGCTCTTTACGCAACAAAGCAATTTTAGCCTCATTGCGGCTTTCATAAAGACCTGCTAGAATATCCCAAGCCTGTTTTGCAGATTTTGCTGAACGGATGTGAGGAACAATGGTGCGCTTTACAGGCAATGCAATCAATGCATGAGCCTGCGCATCCTTGACATCCCAACGAGCTTGTTCTGCCGTAGGTAAAACAACTCTAACAGCTGCAATCCTTACAGCAAGACCTGCAACATCCTCAACATCGCCTACATCCTCAAAACTAGGACGTACATCAATGCCCTGCACAATGTTCTAGACACCCCTTGACAGAAGAACATGTTGCATCATATAAGCCCACATAGGGTAGTTGTCCCCATCCAACTTATCCTCAGCAGCAAACATCTTGAACACATCTGTGTTGTTGTTGTCAGCCTAGCTCGATTAGGTGTATTTGTCCTCGTCCTCTAGCTCGATTAGGTGTATTTGTTGCGGAGACTCGCCTCGGACATATATTCCTAAAATGTCCTAGCTCGTTGCATTCATAGCATCTAAGATCTGCATTTTGAGCTCCATTTGCTGAAGCTGCAACTATTGGATGAGTTTGGTGAACTGGGTAAACTTGCCTTTGGTTCCACATCATAGGCCGTCCTCTCCTTCCAGCATTCCTTAAATTTCCATTTCGTACCCTTTGAGAGTTTGACATCTCTTTAGCTAAGGGTTTAGCTCTTAAAAGAGCATCTTGCAAATTTTCAGGCCTCATAGCTTCTAGACGTGTATTTAAAGGAGAATTTAGCCCTTGGCAGAAACGGGCTACTTGTTGATCTGCGGTCATTGGCGGAGCATAGCGCCTAAGAGTTACAAATTTGGAGTAGTATTCTTCCACTGTAAGATGAAACTGATGTAAGTTGAAGAATTCTTTCATCTTAAGGGATTCGTGTGCAGGTGGAAGTTAACGTCCTTTGACAGTATACTTAATGTCTTCCCAAGTTTGAGTGTTTTGAGCTACTTGATTATCTTTGCAGTGTTGTTTCCACCAAAGCTTGGCATCCCCCGTGAGACGAAACATAGCCAACATTGCCTGGTTATCGGGAGTAGTACCAACAGCAACAAAATAATCCTCCATCTCTTCGAGCCACACTTCAGCATCGCGCTCAACTAGGGCTCCTTCCCCTTTGAAAGAGGGAAGTTTAGCTTGCTTGAGAAGTAGTTTTTTCTCTTGAAGAGATGTATACACCGCACTCTGTGCAATATAGATTAAGTGAAACTTTATTGGATACTCTAACTTTAATCCACTTTAAGGCAAGACTTGATCATACAATAATACAAACAAAAGATAATATTAATCCAAACTTTATTTATATACACATTATTTACTACCAAGGTTGGTAGTCTTTAGGTACAACGATTGTAATGTCTCTATATTTTGAGTTTACTGACTACAAAAGGATAGGATAAAGGATCAAAATAATAAGTTTCCTTTGACCCTTGAAATCTACGAGATACACATATGGGTCAAACCCTACCACCATGGATAACTTTTGTAACTTGGTTATAGACCCATTGAGTCTGAGATATCTTTTCTCCTCCCAAGGTAATGGTAGCATCTGGATTCTTAGTACCAATGAAAAGATACATTTCGATGACTTTTAACTCCTCTGCCCAACGAAGTTTCTTAAGATTGGTATCCATGCACCATATCTTGTCAGCATCAATGGTATAGATTCCTCCAGATGGACTCCAATTGATACCCCATCCTCTATGCACCCTTGGAATAGGTGGTGCAAACACCCTATCCAAAATCATCATCACCCTTTTTCGAAACTGATAATTGGTGATTGGCATGCATTTTCAAACATGATGATGAACACCTGGAATTTCTGGTAGGCTGAATGAACATCTTCCTGTACCAGGAAAGTTTAGTCTTCAATACCATATAAAAACTCAAAACAATTTTTCTAGGTTCTTCTATTATTTCAAACATTCGCATCCTTCAATATCCAAACATCAATCTGAAAATATCCCCAAGCTTTAACCTAGGCTCTGATACCAGTGTGAGGTCCCTGCCCCTAGTCGAGAGGAGCGGAGTACCTTTGATAGGTCTCCAATCCTGAGAAGGAAAAACCAACGGACATTGCCTTAGCTACTACGTAGCCACGGGCATGAACCGTTAGTGAAGGATTGGTCCTATCTCGCTATGGCGGAGCGTGACCACCATAACCCTATCTAAAAACTATCTATAATCAATTATACCTAAAAGTATAAATCTTAGAGTGGCCAACCTGTGCGCTTTTTTCTCCATGTTTCAGAAGCACAGCCGCCAAGGTTTGTCTCTTTTAAGATTTATGACTAAAAAAAAATTCTAGCGTTGGAAAGTTACCCGACTCATCGGGTCCACCCGTCCATAGAATGATACCGTCGGGGTATCATTCTCCCACTTTCCACACCACACTCACCCTTCTTTTGTTATCTAATTACTACCACACTGTTTAAACATACATGTTCCTTTACTTTATTTATGATACTAGGTCGTTAAAACAGCCCTTCAAACAACATTACAAACAATTGTCAAACAAGAAGTCGTCCAATTTTAAACCAACAACCCTTGGATTAGGTTCACTCAAGAATCTCTACTGGCGCTATTATGTCCGATCGGTATATACATTATTTATAAAAACCCTTGTCCTCATGAGCGTCCCATACCGCTCGACAAGTACTCATTGTGCTAATCTGGACGTACTCCCGTCACAGCAACAACGGTGCCAATCTGGGCGTCATCCTCACGCCACGGCAAAACAAAACCGCAGTATCCAGCTGGGCTAATCTGGGTGTACTCCCCCCACAGCATCAGCGGTGCCATCCTAGGCGTCATCTCACGCCTCGGCAACTGCCACATAATACCAGCGCTAATAAGTAGAGATACTTGAGAAAAACCATACCGAAGGTTTTGGACAAACATTCTTTCCTATAGCAACCAGTTTAACCAGACAATCTTTCCTACTTGTCAAACATATGACGCGTTTCTTGGGGTTAAGCCTCGTGGTTTCGGTCCGTATTTTCTTTTCATAAGGTAAATAATATATTCCTATGGTCTCGCATATGCAATGACGCATAACTTGAAACTGCAATACTAACCTGTACCATAGCTCCGATTGGTCCGATTGGTGGAGACATAGCATTTTCCGCAGGGATTCCACCGTTACTTGTACCAGCTTCATGATCATTAGTGCTTTGTGCTCGAGCACGCTTTGGAGCCATTTTTTTGTACTACACTTATGTTATATACTTAGAACTTTAAATTAGTCAATTTTCCTAGTAATCTCCTTGTTTTCAAAGAGAGTCTGTAATTTGAATCCTCGCCAACTCGGATTCACACTTAGTGTTGTTGTTCTACATCTAATTTCTATACACTAAATATTTGCTAATCTTAATTAATAAATTAAGTGTGTAAATTATGAGTGAAAGTTTAGGAATGGATTACTTTTATGCTTGACATTTCTAATCCAATTCTAACTTCAATTCTATACTTCAACTAAATCAATTTTTAGTATTATTCAAAATTCTATTTAACCTAATTGACAATAACACTGGTGAATGAGAATTTCATCATGTATGATAAGAATACGATGAGTTCTCTTATGTATTAACTTTCAATTAACAATATATAAGTTAATAGTGAAGATGTACTAACTAGAGAGAATAGGTATACTTAGAGAGATTAGAGTAAGAGAAAACATACACACATCTTTTCTAAAGTTAATTGAATCTCCCCAATCTATTAGAGAGATTAGAGTAAAAGATAACACACACACACACACACATATCCTTCTTAAAGCTAATTGAATCTTACTAATCTATTAGAAGATTAGAGTAATAATAGACAGCACACACACACACATAACTAATTGAATCTTACTAATCTATTAGAGAGATTAGAATAAGAGATAGCACATACACACATATCCTTCTTAAAACTAATTGAATGCTCAATTAATACACACCTTATTAGTCCACTAGAGTTTTTGCTCTCTTAGTGGTTTGTGGACGCCTTCTCTCTAAGAGAAGTGGCAGCACTTTGTGAGCGCTATAGAGGCAATCTCTATGTCTAAAGTGTGAGCATGGATGCTCTATTTATAGCAGAAAGAAAAACGTCCAACTTTTTTTTTTTCAAAAAAAAAAAATTAATTTTTTTTAAAATTAAAAAAAAAAAAATTTAAAATTTTTTTTTTTTCAAAAATCATATCCGCGTTTTTGGTACCCTTGTGGTACCCATGAGTTTGACAACTTTGTCATTATCATCAAAAGATAAGGCCACTCCTTTCCATGTGATAGTGTGTCCCACTTTGTCCCCTCCTATGTGATCCATGTGCCTTCATTTGTCATCCCTATGTATTATTTTATTTATTTCCTTGATGATAATTTACTTTACATTTTTAAGTTAAACTTTACAGTTTTATATTAACTTTACAGTAGTAAAAGAAAATTCTTCAATCAGTAAATAAGTCTTGCAATAAGTTAGTTAGTGATTCATATAGCTAAACATGTCAGAATTTTGTAGCGTAAATTTTAAATTCTAGGTTTTCTCAACCTACGATTCATAATTTGAACTTGAATATCTTAAATAATGAGTGATGGTTAAAAAAAATCAATTGCGTAATAGAACTTGTGTGAAATTTGAAAGTAGAGACCTTACACTCAAATGGTAGTAAAACAGAGCCAAACTGTTTTGAACTCTCATAATGAAGCAGGCTATAGCGATCATCCTAGGAAGGGGAGAGTTGTAAATTCATCAAAATCATCTCTTGTACCAGGAACCCCAATGTCAGTTAGAAGCCCTAGAGCCTCTAGCCAACATACCCCTTCAAAGAAAAAACCATTGAAAGATCATATGGTTGTTGGAAGTTCCCTATTGACATAGATTCCATCAGAATCTGTAGACAAATGCCTCTACAAAGATCATCAGAGACAAAAGTTTCAACTGATTTCCACAGAGTCTTACCATGCACCGAGCAAACTTTACCGAGCAAAAGAAAAAACTGAGGGAGAGCTCAAGTGCCCTTGACAAGTTCCACTCATCCTCTCTATGCACAAAAGGCTATTAATCAAGTGCTATTATGAACCACGACATGGGAACTGGAATGAGTTCCCCCCTTGTTCTGTGCTTTACTCCACGTTACTGCACTAACACGGCAGGTTTATCATAAGGGATAATGAGGGATAGTGAAGGAGTGCAAACTACATATTTTTTTAATATACTATTTCAAGTGAAGTTATGTACATCACGAGGCCTTGAATTGTTGTTCTATGACAACACTTCTCAGTCCTTGAGGGTGAGGAAGAAATCCACAGACAGAAAGACCTTGGCACTTTTGGACGAAGAATTAGAAAGATTCGAAGCCCAATCAGAACGATGCTTACGCCCTCCCTCTGAAATGAGTGTAGCCTTTTTTTGATGGATATATGATGTACTTTATTCTGCAGGTTTTTCTGAGACTTGTGACTTATAAAAGAACTTTTAAAAAATGGGTTTTATGCGCAATGGATGATGTATGAGTAATAAAAACACTTTGTTATATCTCAATAGACAACAAATTTTGTATGAGTTTTGTTTTTTCTCTTAAGTTTCAAGCAATAAGCCACGTGGAGTCACTGATTGTCATTCATTGATTAAAAAAATGGTGGTTACTCATCAGGATCATCATAAAACCTGCCTATCACATCATAAAAGTCTTCCAGCACCTCCTCATCAAGTTTGTCTATTTCTATTGCCCAATACTCTGGATCCAATAAGAAAGCTACGCTGTGTAGTGGACTATGTGCTCCAACCCATCGACCATGCACATACTTTCTCAAAATTTCTCTCCTCTTTTGAGTGAATGGTGTCTTCCAAGGCTTCACAATTGGCTCCTGGGGCTCCTCTGGATTTGCAAGGCTTTCTTGAAAAGTCCACCAAGCCATCACACCTTACCTATGTTAGGCAAGGTAGAATCCAGTTGGCGTAATGCGAGCATAATGGGCATCATGACATTGTGCACATCCACCACATCATACCAGAAGTGGCGATCAGCTAGTAGATCTCTGATCACCCCTATTTTGCTTTTTATCTTCTTCCTTTGACCAGCCTCCCATTATGAAAAAGTGGCACAAACAAATGTCTCCATCACATTATTCTTATTTTTTATTAGTGATTCTACCCTATAGTAGTTGGTGCAAAATCTAGTTTCGCACGGCAGTTTTAACATAGTAGACATCCTCTGACGGTACATGTCAAGAACCCTCTGACGCTTCAAAACAAACTTGACTATTAGGCAAACATTGTCTACTATCCATTTGAACCACTCTGTGTCCTCCCTCTTGTACCAATCTTGCAATACCAAGTTCAAGCTGTGTGTACTGCAACCAGCACTATATAGGTGAGAGAAGCGACTTTCAAGTATTCTACCTGCAGCCCTGCAATTTTTGGCATTTTCCATGATTACTTGGACAACATTTTCTTTTCCAAGTTCCTCAACTGCGTCGCCAATGATGTCAGCTAAAAAAATGCCAGACTTTATTTGACCAGAGCTATCCACAGCTTTGATAAAACATTCACCACGAGGACATACAAGCATGATGTTGATCAATGGCCGCCTTTGAACATTGGACCAACCATCACTAACTATGGTGTATCCAGATTGTTCTGTTGCATTTAATATTACCCTTTGAATATCTTGTTGTGTGCTTGTGTAATGTTTATCCAACAATTAGTTTCTCATATGGTGATATGTTGGAGGGGTAAATCCAGCACCATACTCCCCAATGCGTTTCCAAGCTGACTTCCATGCATCACGGGTGACAATGGCCAATGATCCCCCAGTGAAATAGACGGCTTTAGCTAGTACAAGTTGTGCTTCTTCTAAGGCAAGCGTTTTGAAGCTCGTTTGTAAGCTAACCTGTCTACTTTTTGACGATCCTACCTGAAAGTCAGGAGATCCATGGTTTGGAGGTGTAGTTCCATCGATATGAGAAGTTGGTTCCCTGCTTTGAGTGCTTCCATTGGTGAGCGTTACACCCAATGATCCCTCATATTGGTTTGATCTTATCGATACCGGGGTGTGATGGTCGAAAGAAGAGAGTTTTGATCTTTTTCTCGTGGAAATTAGATTACCAATTAAAGCTTTTAAGCCCATAGCTGCTTCTTCTGCACCTAAGCCCTTGCACTTTCCTCCTTGGATTCTGGTATTGCCACCTAGCAAATGATCCCTTATTCTTAGTGCTCCTCCAGATTTATCTTTGCCACAAAAGTTACATTTCCAATCTTTATACTTATTTAAATTTGTGGAAAAATTCGAGTCCCGGACTTTCTCCACTTGCCTTTCGCTTGACCTGCGAAGAGGTGCCCTGCGAAGCAAGACCTGGCATCGAGGTAGGAGGTCTCCTCAAGGAAGCCAGGCTTGAGACACCAACATCACCGCTCACATTCTCTGTGGAAGACATACTTATTGGATGCCTGCAATACCAATAAACATAGCTCAGTATGCTATCTCTTCTTTCAAGTATTATTCAAACCAAACATTAGTGTTATAATCAATATCACACACAAGCGTAGTAGTGAAGCCTGAAGGGAATAAACCTCAATCTACTCAAACATGAACAAGAAAATACAACGGTAAATCAAATATGTGATTAGTCCATCCCAAAAGTAGAGATATCGACCCAAAGATTCACCTTCCTACCCCTTTCATGAATCAATCTAGTCCAAAAAAGAACTAATGACCCGTGACTGGAGCTCTAATCGAAATAGCAAGAAAATACAACGGTGAATCAAACATGTGATCAGTCCATCCCAAAAGTAGAGATATCGACCCAAAGATTCACCTTCCTACCTCCTTTCATGAATCAGTCCAATCCAAAAAAGAACTAATGACCCATGATTGGAGCTCTAATCGGAATAGCAAGTAAATACAACGGTGAATCAAACATGTGATCAGTCCATCCCAAAAGTAGAGATATCAACCCAGAGATTCAGCTTTCTATCTCTTTTCAAGAATCAGTTCAGTCCAAAAAAGAACTAATGACCCATGATAGAAGTTCTAATCAATATAGCAATCAATTTAGCAAATATAACGGTGAACCAAACATGAGATTAGTCCATCCCAAATGTAGAGATACGGACCCAAAGATTCACCTTTCTACCTCCTTTCAAGAATCAATTCACTCCAAAAAATAACTAATCATCCATGATCAGAGTTTCATTAAGTTTTAATTTTATTTAAAGACTATTCATTCTTTTACCTTTAGTTTTTCTTCTAAATTTTAAAGGATGACCAAACTTAGAGGAAGCGGTGATGTGATGTGATGTCTACTACAGGGTTATATAGAGCCTCCAAATATGGAGGGGGTACATGACGGGCCCGGCGGGATTTTTGCTTTGCCCGCCGGGCCCGCCGGGATTCATGATATGCCCGCCGGGCGTGCCGGGGTTTGTGATTGCCCCGCCGGTTCTACGTTTTCTACTGGTTTTTGTAAGTCATGACATTAGATATGTTATTAACATGAAAAAAATAGTGATAGTAACAACAATAATTAACATTTAACAAAATGCGTCATCGCATAATTAAAATCCTTGCTCATCCTACAAACAATTTGCAAAATTACAAGTGGTATGATGGCCAAGTGTTGAATGCACCTAGCTTCAATACATGGCTAGAATGGACACTTGGTGGATCTAGGGGACATCAACATTTGGATCCACATTTCAAGCCTTCTTTATAATTGCCAAGTGGTTGATCGTTGATGCATCTAATTCTAAATGGCCAAGTGGTGGATCTAGGATCTACTCATCCCACAAACATTGTGTAAAATTACAAGTGTTATGATGGCCAAGTGCTGAATGCAACTAAATTTAAGACATGGCAAGAATGGCCAAGTGGTGGATCTAAGAGAAACCAATAATTGGATCCACAATTCAAGCCCTCGTTATAATGGCCGAGTGATGGATCTTTGATGTATGTAATTCCCAATTCTTAGTCTAAATGGCCAAGTGGTGGATCTAGGATCTACTCATCACAGAAACATTGTGTAAAATTAAATAAGTATTGTGATGGCCAAGTGTTGAATGTACCTAACTTTAATACATGGCTAGAATGGCCAAGTGGTGGATCTAGGAGACACCGACAATTGGATCCACAAATCAAGCATTCCTTACAATGGCCAAGTGGTGTATCTTTTATATATCTAATTCCCAATTCTTAGTCTAAATGACCAAGTGGTAGATTTAGGATCTACTCATCCCATAAACATTGTGTAAAATTACAAGTGTTATGATGGCCAACTGCTAAATGCACCTAGCTTTAAGACATGGCTAGAATGGCCAAGTCGTGGATCTAGGAGACACCAAAAATTGGATCCACAATTCAAGCCTTTGTTATAACGGCCAAGTGGTGGATATTTGATGTATCTAATTCCCAATTCTTAGTCTAAATATCCAAGTGGTGGATCTAGAATCTACTCATCCCACAAACATTGTGTGGAATTACAAGTGTTATGATGGCCAAGTCTTGAATGCACCTAACTTTAACACATGGTTAGAATGGTCAAGTCAATAATCATGTCAAAATATCTTGTTTGTTAATATGTCATTCTCTAGGAGGCTATTGTGTGATCTTTCATTGTTTTTTGCTTAGATCCAGGGATTGAGGGTGGGTCAATACCAGCAGCAAATAATGAGAGTCTTCCACATGTATCCACGAAGGTCTCACTTGAAGAATTGAATATAATTATTGATACTCAAATGCAAATACCTGAGGCCTCTTTGCTACATCTTTCATCGAAGGCCTCTTCGACGAAATTTGAGAATCTTGGAGAAGGAGAGAGGGGGAAGGGAGAGGTGGGGGGGGGAGGCTTGGGGAAGGAGAGAGAGATGGGGAGTGGGGGAGGGGAGGGGGGGAAGGCTTGGGAGTGATGGCGGAGAGCAAGCACACAAGGAAGGCAGGGTATGCTGCAAAAACGCGGCATACTTTGTCTTCTTTCCTTTTTTAGGCGCCAGTTATTACCACGGCTATTACTACGCTGATTACCACCCATATTACCGCGGCCAGTCATTTCAAACAGATACATGCAAATCCGAGGTTGCACGGGGGGGGGGTACAAACCACCCCCCCTACCCTTAGCTATAAATTATTTCATTTTTTAGCCTTTTGAGTTTTTTGATAAATATTTTTAATTTTTTATGGATACTTTATTTCGTAGTACTTTAAATGTTTATTAACTGAATTTTTAAAATCTCTTTTAGTTAAAAAATAATTTTAACACTCATTGTCATTTATTCCCTTTGACTTTAACTATATCTAATTTTTCTAATGGAATTAAGTGTTTTTCTAATTATTTATTTTTTAGGACACATGACTAAATAAACAACCTTTTGCGTGTGCAGGACATCGACTGGGGTAATCTTGGTCCTCCTAGAGGCCCAGAGCGAGATCGTTGGCTCAAGGAAACACTACCTTATCCTTGCGCCAAGCGCAAAAAGGCAATTCCTTGCTTGAGGCGCATTGCTTTGGAGCACGTGGAGAACGAAGGGCTTTGGCATCCTCGGAAAAGTGCTCAGAGAGATGATAGCACGACTCACCCTTCGATTGAGGAGGTGCCCCATTGGTCTGTATATAAGGGTTCCCAAATCAGCCCCCCCTCTCATTTAAGCATGACAATCTTTTATGCCTCTTGAGAGATCATGTTTGAATTGAACACTTCAAGCACCTTAGTCATTTAATCATGAAAAGAACCTCAAGCTTGGGCAAGGTTCCCATAAACACCATAAGCCCCTTAGTCAGCAAGCACGACAAGCACCTCAAGCTTGGGTAGGGTTCCCACCTCAATGTCAGTCCCAACTTGCTTAAGGTCCTACGTCTAAGGACTTTACACTAACCTTTGGATGTATTTAATGAAGCTAACCCTAAGGTCTTTAAGATCTATTAGGTAGCATTGCTCTTTGTTGACAGACCATCTCTCATTTGGACCCTTTTACCTTGGCCCCGTGTTGAGATAGATCCATAAGCACATGTCTATATCCTAACCTGTGTTCTCATTTATTCTCCCACATTAAATGATGAGTTTAACATGAGAAAATCATTTGGGTTGGTTAGATATTATATTCTATGACAATACCTCTCTCTTGAAATCATAGTCGTTCTCGACTATGAGGTAGAAGAGATAAAGTCTTAGTCATTAGTCTATGTTTCTTAGCGGGTAGAGGATCCCTTTTTACCCTACGACATCATTCCAAGATAGATGGCTAATCCATTTGGTGCTTGGGAGACTTAGCTTCCACAAGAATGTCTGCTCTTTAGTCCATATCATACTCCCAAAGTAGAGTGACAAATTCTACTTGGTGTTTGAGTGACATTTGGGTTGGTTAGATATTATATTTTATGACAATACCTCTCTCTTGAAATCATAGTCGTTCTCGACTATGAGGTAGAAGAGATAAAGTCTTAGTCATTAGTCTATGTTTCTTAGCGGGTAGAGGATCCCTTTTTACCCTACGACATCATTCCAAGATAGATGACTAATCCATTTGTTGCTTGGGAGACTTAGCTTCCGCAAGCATGTCTGCTCATTAGTCCATATCATACTCCCAAAGTAGAGTGAAAAATTCTACTTGGTGTTTGAGTGACATTGTCGTCACAAACATGATTGTAAGCATGCATACTATTTAAATCCGTGCACAAAAGAGGATTAGTCTTATAAGACATAAACATTCATTTAGAAAGCATATACATTTGCTTACTCTAGTGTAGCATTGTAAGCATTGACAAGGTTCATATTATCCTTAAGCTGTGTTTCTTGCATCCATCTAGCATCTTCAAAAGGATACTTTTTAAATTTAATAAGATATCTTCAGATGATCTTACCATGTCCTAGTACCTTGTATTTGTGTCAAAGTATATCTTTGGGTTGTAACACCTCTTCTTGGTCTTTGATGTCTGGAGGTCTTAAATAATTGGTTCCCTTTGTGGCTCTCCTTTGTAGGTCTTAAGTAGGCTCACATGAAAAGCATTGCTTATGAGCCAATGGTTGGAAAACTTGAGTTGATAAGCCATGTCATTGATTGGCTTCAGGATCTGAAAAGGACCATAGTATCTTTTTTCTAGTTTAGCATAATACTTTTGATGGCTCGTAGGATTTTTACCCGTAGTTTGCCACAATCGAGCCTTGGGAAACTTAAGTAAGACCCAATCATTTTCTTTGAACGTTAAGGCCCTTCTATGCTTGTCAGCAAAAACTTTTTTCCTTTGTTGAGAGATGGATATAGCCTCCTTAATATTTTGAAAATATTCTTGTAGGTCACGCTATAGTCATCAGCAGCAACGAAGATCTTCCCATGTACTTTAAGTAGCAAGGGACTTTTAGGTCTTCCCTCTATGACCTCCAAAAGGTGTGTTGCCCATAGTAGTATGGAGAGTATTATTGTACGCATACTCTACAAGGGATAATACTTCTCCCATTGTGGACGTTGATCTACTTCTATAACATATGACTTTAGTAGATCAAGAATTCTTGTTGAGATGTAGAGAGAAAGAGAGAGAGACGAGACAAGAGACACAACATATACGCTCCCAAAGACTGATTCATATTGAGGACAAGATACAAATATATAGGTGAGACCAAGTTGAGTAGAGTGAGCCATATATAGCTCCAACACCCCCACTCAAACAAAGGTCTCTAGCTTTGGATGAAAAAACCCTTGGGGAGTTCAAGGGAAAAACCCAAGCCCCTATACAATGTGAAAATATGAACTAGCGATGATGATGTGAAAGTGAATTGTGCATCTATGTACAAATATTCAAGTGACTTAGAGATCACAATGTGCAAATGTGGAGTGTGCATAGTGCATGGTACCTAAAAGATTACAGTGTCATATGTACAAAGCTATTACAATAGCAAAGAAGCTAATCTAGAAAGAGTGAGGTCGAAGCAACTCCAAGCTCTGAGCGCAAGAGGATGAAACGTGACTCCTTGAGGCCTTTGGTCAAAATGTCTGCAATCATCTGGTCACTTGGACAGTGTTCAACCATAATGGTTCCTTTGCGTACTTCATACCTGACATAATGATAATGGACAGCAATGTGCTTTGACTTATTATGTTCAACATAGTCTTTTGCAAGACTAATAGCACTTTGGCTGTCACACCGCAAGGGTGTGCTAGAAAGAGGAGAGTGACCAATATCAACCAGCATTTGTCGAAGCCAAATCAACTCACGAGCTGCAAGTGATGCCGCAACATATTCTGACTCAGTCGTAGAAAATGCAACACAACGTTGTTTCTTGCTAGTCCAAGAAACAAGACAACCATTTATAAAGAAGCAATTTCCACTAGTAGATCGCATAGATAAATGTGAGCTTGCCCAATCTGCATCTGTGTAACCCAAAAGAGAAAGAGATTGCATATAATCCGATGTGAGTTGTCGTCGATAGACTAAACCAAAATCTGTAGTGCCTTTCAAGTATTTCAACACACGCTTTGCAGCAGACCAATGCTTAAGAGAAGGACATGCAAGATGTTGTCCAAGATAATTAGCAGCAAACAGAATATCGGGACGAGTGTTCATGCCAACAAACTGAAGACATCCAATCAAGTTAGCATAAGGTTGATTTGTGACAAGTTGACCGCCATTGTCAGAAGTGTTCTTCGTAGAGCTTGCAAGACAAGGTTTGTTGGCTGAATGTGCAGATTCCATACCAAATTTTTGAATAGTATCTTCAATAAACTTTGACTGTCGAAGGAATAAAATACCTTTTTTACGGTTCCGTTGGATTTGAATGCCAAGACACGAGTGAATCTCTCCAAGATCCACCATATCAAATGCAGAAGACAATAACTTTTTCACTTGCTGAAGAAATCCCAAATTATTGGAAACAAGGATGGTATCATCCACATAAAGAGCAAGAATCACAAAACTGCTACCTTGGCGTTTTATGTATAAGTTGGGGTCTGACGAGCAAGAGATGAATCGTTTAGAGGTGAGAAAAAGATCAAATTTTGTATACCAGGCTCACGAAGCTTGTTTGAGACCATATAGTGCCTTATGGAGTTGAGCAACAAGGTCTTCTTTACCTGGAATAACAAACCCTTCTGGTTGTTCCATATAAATTTCCTCTTCCAAGTCACCATTAAGAAAAGCAGTTCGCACATCCATTTGATGAGCTTCTAAATCAAATTGAACAGCAAATGCCAATAAAACTCGAAAACTTGTAATGCAAACAACTGGTGAAAAAGTCTCTTGATAATCAACACCAGCTACTTGGGAATAACCTTTTGCAACTAAACGCGCCTTGAACTTGTCCAAAGATCCATCTGCTTTTACTTTTGTCTTATACACCCACTTACATTTAATAGCTGTACGACCAGGAGGTAATTCAGTTAGTATCCATGTACCTTTAGAGATAAGAGAATCGTACTCTGCTTCCATAGCCTCTTGCCATTGATCCTTTTGTGGTGAAGAGATAGCTTCATCATAAGTAATGGGATCTTCGGAAGTAGAAAAAACATTATCAGCAACATCGTCATCATAAACATGACATGAGCCATGTTCAAAATCAATAGGCAGATCAACAAAAATATCAATATCATCATTGGCGACATTCGGAATGGATGGTTGTGAAGAGGAAAGTTGCTCTATAGGAAGAGTTTCATCTTATGAAAGAAATGGAAAAGCTTGAAGCAATGATTTAGTATCATCAGAATCATCCATGGACCATGAGCCTCCCATAAGCTGTTCGTTAAAAGTAGCATCACGATTCACAATTACTTTCTTGGAGAAAGGGTCATAGAATTTGTAGCCTTTGGAAGTGTCAGAATATCCAATAAAAATAACTTTAAGACCAGGAGCATCAAGCTTTGTTCGTGTTTCTTTGGGAACATGAATATAAGCAATACATCCAAAGGTTCAAAAATGAGATACAAAAGGAATGTCACCTGTCCATGCTGTGATGGGTAACTTACCAGAGGGTGCAGTAGTAGGAAGATGATTCTGAATAAATACTGCTGTCAAAGTAGCTTCAGCCCAAAAAACACGAGATAAGCCAGAATGAATCAGCATACATCTTATAGCATTGAGAATAGTGCGATTCTTTCGTTCAGCAACACCGTTCTGAGAATAGTGCGATTCTTTCGTTCAGCAACACCGTTCTATTGAGGCGAATATGGAATAGTGTGTTCATGATGAATTCCACTGTCAGCACAGTAACTCACAAACTCTCGAGAAACATATTTGCCTCCATTGTAACTATGAAGCTTCTTAAGGCGACGACCAGTTTGAAGTTCTGCAGCCTTGTGGAATTTTTTGAAAACAGATAAGGCTTCAGATTTTTGTCTAAGTAGAAATACAGTCATATACCTTGAGAAATCATCAATGAAAGTAATGAAGTAGCGATATTGTGATCTCGAAGAAGGTAGAGGTCCACATATATCAGTATGAACAAGATCCAATATGTCATGAGAATGAGTTGTATTTGAAAGAGGAAAAGGTTTGCGATTGTGTTTCCCAAGAGCACAAAATTCACAAATTCCCATATGAGGATGGGCTTTAAGATCCATGCCATGAACAAGATCACGACGTTGAAGATCAAGGAGTTTTGAGAAATCAGCATGAACAAAACACTGATGCCATACTTTGCAATCATGATCACCTGGAGCAGTGACAACATTTGCTACAGCATCGTTGAGAGAGAGTCCAAACAAATTACCATTTCGAGGAGCAGTGGCTATAGTCTGTCCATCTTTCTCAATTCAGCATTTGGTATGATCAAATCCAACAAACAGACCAAGATCAACAAGTCTAGCAACTGAAAGAAGATTACGTTGAAGATCTGGTACATGTAATACTCCTCGCAAAATTCGAGTGGAAGAAGATAAGGTACCAAGATATAAGTCTCCAATACCCTTTACTTGACAAGTAGTATCATGAGCAAGATAAACAACACGTTGAACTGGCAGTGGATGATAGTTATGGAGCCACTTAGACTGATATGTCATATTTCCTGTAGCACCAGAATCGACAATAAAAAGTGATCCATCGCGTACATGAAGTATTCTGTCTGGAGCAACTGAACATAGGACGCAGCTTGTTTCTGGTACAATGTTGTTTCGATGTTCAGTAGCATATGCTCTATTCCGATCTGTGTCGAATCGACGCTTATAGCACATATGAGTGGGATGATCAGATCGTCCACAATATTCACAAGAAGAAGAAGAAGAGTCTCTAGATAAACGTGGTTGTTTTGTGGTAATATTGTGTTCTTCATCATATTGACGTGCCCAACAATCATCTTCAGTATGGCCATGTTTGTTGCAGTAAGAACATTGCTTATTAGGAAATTTGAGACGAGAGAAAATATTACCGTGACGATCACCTCTGCGGTTTCCTCGTTGAAATGGACGCCTTCGAGCATAAAAAGCCCGTTCCATCTGTTGTGACTCAGTCTCCTCATGTGAAATCATAGCTGTATCATGACTAGCATTACGACGTTCTTGACGTTGAGAGTATTCAATTAAAGACATGCAGGCTTGGTCGAAATCAAGACCATCTTTATTAGAGAGAATAGTAACAATGTTATCATAAGAAGAGTCCTTCACCGTATCAAGGAGAAGTGTAATCAGTTGCTTTTGTGGAACAGGATCACCGGCAGCAGCAAGTTGATTAATAATAGATTTGAAAGATTCAATATGTCCCGTCATGGTAGTACCAACTTCATATTGTAACTTGTTAAGTAACCCTCTCAAATAAAGTATTTCTGTGACAGATTTCTTCTGAAAGTTTGCAATAAGGTACTTCCATACCTCGTGGGAAGTAGGCAGTTCGTACATATCAAGCAAAAGGGAATCAGTAAGAGAAGAAAGAATATACCGACGAGCTGCTTTATCACGTCGTTGCCAATCCGTATAGGCAACATTCCAATCTTCAAATATAGGTCCTTCAGTGATAAGCACGTTATCATTATCCGTATCAACAGGCTGAGGCGGACAAACACGATTTCCAAGAACAACATCGGAGAGTTCATCGCCTTCAAGAATTAACAACATCTTTGCTTTCCAGCCTAGAAAACCTTGACCTTGGAAAGGAGGAACAGAACGCTGGCCAGAAGGAAAGCCGTTGACGAGAATATTCATAGCCATATCTTGTTGCGAGAAGACGTATAAGATAAGATCGCAGAATTTGCACACCATATATGGTGAAGGCCGCAATTGAGAATGAGAGAGATATGAGGACTGCGTTCTGTCAACGATAAACGTAAGAAGGATGCTCAAGGAACTTCCAAAGATGTGAGAGACGTCACCCAAAAAGGGCAGGGTAAAGGAGACAATAATAATAAAAGAGTCCTCAAAATAGAGTGGCGTGAGACGCAAGATTGACGGCCACAATATGAATAGAAAAAAGCTAAATCTTCTCGAAAAAGTTAACGCCAAAATAAGAAAAACGATCGCGGACTCTTCACGAAGAAGTAGGACGAAGAAAGCTGCGTCAAGGTCAATTGCAGTAAAAACAACATAACTTTCTGCTGCGAACTCCGATTGACACAAACCTAGAACTCAAATCGAAGAGCTCGAGGAGACGAACAAGTTTTGGATGAAAAGTGCTTTTCCCGATCCTCCATTGCGCTTTTCTTGTTTCTCCAAATTTTGAGCAGAACAGCAAGAAAAATTGAGATGAAGTTCAGGGTGTCATCAACAAGAAAACGTAATCAACGATTAGATTGATTAGCAATAAACGTCACACAAAACACTAATCATATTCTTCTTAACACAAAACAACCACAATTAACAAGAATCAATGCTCAAAAATAAAATTTGTAGCAATTTTTGAATTTTACATGCGAATCGCATATACATACTGTTTTGTCACCATGAATTGAATCGGCGCATGATCGTTACTGCTCTGATACCATGTTGAGATGTAGAGAGAAAGAGAGAGAGACGAGACAAGAGACACACCATATACGCTCCCAAAGACTGATTCATATTGAGGACAAGATACAAATATATAGGTGAGACGAAGTTGAGTAGAGTGAGCCATATATAGCTCCAACAATTCTAAGATTGGCTATCTCAATCTGTCCATCCGTTTGTGGTTGAATGCCTCTATGACCCCCATAAGGATGAGCATGGGATTCATACATAACTTTCTCATGAAGGGAGCGAGTAACACATATCCTGTTTCCATGGAGAAGATAATCCTCCCGCAAGGTGAATGGTTCCTCTTTCTTCCTGAAAGCAAGGACTGACATTATGTCTCTAAAGTCAGGGTTAATAGCATACTCATCTATCATAAAAGATAGATCCAATTGAGTTTCTATAGACAACTGCATTGACTCTTGGTCATGGCGAAAGTGCATTAGTCACTTGATTGTGCTTACGAGCAATGTGAGCAATATGAAAATAAAATTGTGAAAGAAAATCTGCGCACCTCGTTTGTTTGTCGGAGAGCTTGGTTTGCATCATGAAGTACTTAAGACTTTGATGATCCATTTGTAGGATGAATGGAGTCCCCAAAGGGTAGTCCTTCCATGTACCAAGGGTATGTAGGATAGCTAGTAGCTCCTTTTCATAGATGCCCAAGAAACGCTCATCGGAATTGAGTCTTCAACTCACATATGCTATGGCATGCCCTTCTTAAAGCAAGACTGCTCCAAGGCAATCTCCACAAGCATCACATTGGACTTCAAATGGTTTTGAGAGGTCCGGAAGTGTAAGCACAGGCTGAGAGTTAATATTTTCTTTAAGCTTATCAAAAGCATTTTTCTCTTTAGCAGTCCATGAGTACTTAATGTTCTTCTTTGCTAAGCCATGTAATGGTCCTACTATTTGAGAGAGTTTGGCTATGAAGCATCTATAGTATGCACACATACCAATAAAGCTTCTTAGCTCATGTAGATTCCTTGGATCATGCCATGCTTTTATTACCTCCAACTTTTATGGATCCATACGGATACCATCTTGAGAGATAATATGACCTAAGAATTGAATCTCTTGAAGGAAAAATTTTCTCTTCTTTTGATTGATAAAAAGCTTGTTCTCCCTCAAAGCTTAAAATTATCTGAAGATTTTGCTTGTGCTCCTCGAAGGACTTGGAGTAGATGATGATATCATCAAGAGCACTCCAGTAAATTTACGACAGGGTGTAAATATTTTCTCCATTAAAAAATTAAACGTGGCTAGATCATTTGTTGAACCAAAAGGCATGACAAGATATTCATAAAGACAAAACGTTTTACGGAACGCGATCTATAAATGATATCTTCATTCTGTATCCTTATTCGATGATAGCCACTTTTAAGGTCAATTCAACTGAAGTAGGTCAAACCTTGTAGCTTATCAAATAGATCTTTGACCCACGGTATGGGAAATCTATTTATGATAGTGAGACGGTTTAGTGCTCGATAGTCCACACACATGCGATATGTACCATCTTTCTTTTTCACTAAAATGACTGGAGAACAAAAAAGAGAGGAGCTAGGACTCACCATCCCTTTGTCTACCAGTTCATGCACTTGCCTCATAATCTCCTCTTGTTGATCTTGATAAACTCTATAAGGAGGCTTGTTAGGCGGTGAGCTCCCTGGTAGGAGCTCAATTCAATGGTCATCGTCCCCTCATTTTCGAGGTAATTCCATAGGGATATCATTGATAAAAACATCATGGAATATATTTAGAAAATTACACAAATATAACTCTTCTTCATTGCTACCATTTTCATTTGATAAATCATTAGCATCATTAGTGGATTCTTTGACAAAAATCATGTACGCAAAAACCGAGCTTTTCATTGAATTATCAAAAGCAAGTGAATCTACAAGTGGTATAGTACGACCAAACTCATTAGCATCTATATACATGCTCTTTTCCTTGTAGGGGAAGTAAATTCTCCTTTCAGGGAATTTCATGTTGGCAGCCATGCGGTTGAACCATGGTGCCCCTAGGATAGCATTCTCATGTTGGAGAGGAGAGATGAAAAAGTCTTCTTTGTCGACGTAGCTTTGGACATGAAGCCTCAACTTCCCAATCATGGGAGTAATGGTGGCTTGCTATCCCTTGAAAGCTCCATTGACAAATACAGTATCTCCCATCTCAAAATCTTGAATGCCCAACTTAGTGGTCAAACAAGAAGAAGGCATCACGCTCCCTTACCTTTTTCCAAGCATAGAAGACAGGTGATCCTTTGCAATGAGAATCCTCTTTTGGAGCTTCAAGTGTTGAAGCTCTAGGAGTCTCATTGAGGGCATTTCTTTTGGGGCAAGAACGGTGGCCATGTCCTTGCTTCCCACACTTAAAGCATTTGTGGTCCTTACAAAAATCTTCTAGCTCTTTAGAAGAGAGTTTATTTTTTCCTTTGTAAACTCCCTTCTCCTTGAACCGATTGTTGTTGTTGTTGTTGAAATTGCCTTGGGAAGAATTTTGGGCTTTTTTTCTTCTTTGCATCACTTTTTTCTTTGCTTTCCATGGGCTTGGAATTCCTTCTAGCCCCTTGTTGGAAATTGATGTGTGAAGCAACCATAGTTTGGTGGATTACTTTGGTGATAGAACCAGACCGTTGGGAGTTGAAGTACTCGAATATCTCTTAAATCACAAGACTTGTCCACATATTTGTGAATAGACTCGTTGGAGAGCAGCTTCAAGCTTTGCCATTTGATAAGCACTTTGTCCTTTGAATTGCTTGCAAGGAACTACTTCATGATGGAGACTCGAAGAGTTTTCCGTGTCTTTGGGGCTTCATCATTGCCACATAGGCTAGCCCAACATTGACGAATAGAATTTTGGAAGTACATAACTACATGGTGTAGCTTGGAGGACTCTGTGAAGCCCTCATCTCCAGTGGCCACATCAAATTGTTGGATGAAGTCCAATTCTTTGTCGGTGGAACCAAAGTTTTCATCATTGGTGAGAAAAGAGACACTCTTTCCTCCCTCTTTGAAATACTTGAGCTTTTGGGACCTTCGCCATGCAGGGTAATTTTTGCAATGTCCTCTTCTCTTGTATTCTCTAGGAGAATAACTATTGCTTTCGTTGGAAGAGGAGGAAGGTGAAGACGAAGGAGAAGAGGGTGACCTCTTTCTTACCTCTTTCTTCCTTTTTTCTCTCTTCCCTTTGGGAGTGACAAGGAGAAGGACTATGGGTTGATTGTTTCCTCTTGGGAGGAGTTGGCAACCGTCTAGACCACCATCTTTGTGGAGCCACATCTTCAGAGGAACTTAGGGATTCGCTTCTTTCTCGTTCTTTGGATTCCTCCTCTCTTATGGGAGAGAGTCTTCTTTTGGGAGTCTCATCAAAAGGCCTCCTAAGCTCTCGCTCCTCTTGGAGAGGAAGGAAAATCCCATAAACACAAACTTGTTGGGGGTAACTTTGTCTTGCAAAGTAGGGTTGCCCATAGCTTGATGCAACCTAGTAACAAGATAATTAACAAACATGGGGGCATTATCATTTTCACTTCATGTGCAAAATCAATGTTATCAATGTTCATTCTACTCTCTTGGTTATTGTCAGCCATGCTAATTAAAATTATGTATAGGATTACTTTGTGCTTTGGTACCCTCAAAAACCTTAGTCACTACTGTTCTTTACCTTTGAAAATTAATTCCCAAGCAGCCACACCCGTGGTTTAGACACTGTGGATTGCAAAGACTAGTGGAGAGAGTCTAATATTGCTTGGTAGATTAGGTTCCTATTGAGCTTTCTTGTAGCTCAGCCAAAGGCAAGCCCTGAGAGACTTCATTATTAAGACTATAGTTCCCAACGGTGTACCACAAACTAAGTCCTTCTCAACCAAGATGATAGATCCCTGTCCCACTTACCCTATTGCAATGAACAATTACATCTTAATTAATAAAAGAGAAACCAATAGCTCTGATACCAATGTAATGGAAATAGCCTACGAACCTTGAGAATAGCGGAATTAAGAGCATTAGATTGAGCATTTTTGTGAGACTACTTGGAGAACATAGAGGGTGAACTTAATTAGTGGTAGCAACATAACCATAATACTTAATTAACTTGGCATGAACAATACTTTTGCGAGAGAGAGAGAGAGAGAGAGAGAGAGAGAGAGAGAGAGAGTTCAGAGAAGTTGAGAACAGTTGAGGATCGGATTGATCTAGATCCCGGTCTCCTATCCAATATTCTTTTTTATTATAGATTCTCCCATCAAGAGAGACTTGGTACAATACAATCTTTGTGCTCCTTGTGACCTAGGTGATGCAATGAAGATGGAAAGATCCATGCATCACAAGCATAACATAAACTTTGTAAAAGCATTAACCATCACTGGCCTCAGTCCCAAGGCCTCAAACACCTTCAAAGGTGGAGAGAGCTAGCGGGGAATGAGGGTAGCGAAGAGGAAGAAGAAGCATTTAATAGGAGAAAGAAATAGTTCCTCGCTTATCATCACTATTCTTGCTAAGCATAGCATAGTAATGCAGATGAAAAATATGGAAAGCTTAAGCACTGAAGTATGGATCTTGGTTGGATATGCATTCCATAGCCAAGAGTGTTGGTGTAGGCTCTTAACTTCTCAACAATCTTGGAGAAGGACATGGACTTCTTGCACTTTGCACTTCACACAATGAGAGTGTATGTGTGTGTGTGTGTGTGTGTGTGTGTGGGGGGGGGGGGGGGGGGGGGGGGGGGGAGATAAGGATTCCCATGGAAGGGGACCGGCTCCACATAAATCTGGTCCTCAACTGTTGTCAAGTTCTCTAAACTATCTCTCTCTCTTGCAAAAGTATTGTTCATGCCAAGTTAACTAAGGATTATGGTTATGCTGCTACCTCTAATTAAGTTCACCCTCTATGTTCTCCAAGTAGTCTCACAAAAATGCTCACTCTAACTCTCTTAATTCCGCTATTCTCAAAGTTCATAGGCCATTTCCATTACATACAGTGGCAATTGATGAGAAAAATGTCAACTTGCTTGGGGGCTATAAAAGAAGAAATTTTTTGAGATACAAGGGTGACATGCCTAATGATACCAAAAGAATAAAAAACGGATGTAAAAATGACAATATTTTGCGTAAAAATATATTTTTTGAATTTGGATATTTTTAGAAAGACTCGATACAAAGTTTCAAAGTGAAGCATTAGTCTCCATTTCTGATTGACCGGCATGGTTGTTTGATCTCATCCATTGTAATTGCCACTTTTAGAACCAATTGAATAATTCCTTTAGTCCATTGATCCTTCTTTGTTCCCCTCCCTTTCTCATACATCTGAAAAATGAATCCCTCGCTTGATAGTGAGATTTTTCCATTCCTTGAGTATTCCATGTTGAGAGGGGTCCTTGTTTTGCAAAATAAAGTCCATGCAAGTCGAGAATATGCTTAACACTAGAATGGTAACCTAACAGGACATAAAAGTGTCCTTTCACGGTTTTGGAAAATATTTCCAAAACCATAGTAGATCCACTCATTTTGAAAAATCCTTTCATGAGCTTATAGTTCAATAGCTACTACATATGGAAAAAATGAGAAACTTGTAATTTTTCTCATCTATTGGTCACTACAAGCCTCCAAAGTTGATGGACCAGTGAATTTTACCCAAAACAGCAATTTCTTACGATTGATTGTATATAAATAAGAGTGGGGATTTTTCTAAGACATGAGATACAATGCCCCGTTAACTTCAATGGGTTGGTGATCAAAACATATGGTTGCTTTTACCTCACTAATTTTCTTTTGGGCAAAAAAAAAAGGTACAAAAAAGTTGCATTTTTGCCATTCTGTGGACCTATCATCAAAGTTTCTATAGTCACGCTCAATACAGATACTATATACATGTTTTCTTGGTTCCCTTTGGGCCTTTGGATTCAAAAGGAGCCATGGAGCATGTCAAAAGGATAATGGATCTCTTACAATTGGAACCTTGGGGGAAATCATAAAGTGCTAAATACAGCAAACATGAAAAACCTGGGTTTAGCATTACGACCTCTAGAAACCCATAGAAACTACTCAATATCTAGCCTAGTTTGTAGTTTATGATTAGATATGGTTACTACCTACAAAATACACAATTGGCCTAAGAAAATAGCAATATTGAGAAAGTTATACTTGCTACTCTAAAATGTATCGTATTCTTCAGCAATCAAAAAACTCAACCATCATCATATACTATGCTATATAGCATATTAGGTTCCCCTAAACTCAAGGAAGATTAGCTTTATGTTATACATCACACTTAAACAATCAATATTGAATTTGGATATCAAGAAATCCACCAAAAAAATCGTAAAAGTGCTAATTTTGGCCAAAAAACAGGATTATGCAATTCTTGTAAATTGGTCATAACTTTCAATTTTTACACTTAGCTCTCCCTATAAGCATCAAAACATGTTGAGAACTATGAAGGCCTAATCTCTAGACATCTAAACCTCACAAACATGAAGTTTAGAGTGGTATAGTTGCCAACAATTGAAAAAAAGCCAAAAACAGGACCCGTTTTTCCACACAGTTTAGGTTCAAAAATGTTGTGCAATAGTAAGGTTAATGGTGAGATCGATACTCCAAAAAAAATGTAAGTTTTTTTCAGCTCATAAGGCAAATTTGTGGATATATAGCACCTAGAAATTCATTTTCATACTCTTCAAAAAATTCAAACAAAATGGTCACTTAACAGGACACAAAAGTGTCCAAGGACATAAAAGTGTCCTACTACCATTCTAGTGTTAAAAAGTAAAAAAAAATGCTAATTGAACTCATAGGATGCAATGTAAAAAACGATCCATACTTTAAGAAGTAATTGAAGACTCGCCAAATAATATGTGATGTCTTTTTCTCCCCAAGCATCTGTGATAAAAGTTATTAAAAGCTTTAACTCCTTCTTGAAGTCATCTGCATAAGTAGTAGAGCTAGCTTTAAGTAGTGGAGCATCTATGATAGAAGTTATTAAAAGCTTTAACTCCTTCTTGAAGTCATTTGCATAAGTAGTAGAGATAGCTTGTTGTCTCAAGAATTTCAAATAATTGTCGAGCTTCTTCTACACTTCCATGTGTTTGCTGGCTATATATAGTCTACTTTTGACATTGGTTGTTATTACACAAAGATCCTTCCAGCAGTTCCACATAGCTTCAACTTGTTTGTTGTCATGGTTGCTCAAAAATCTTTTGGCTTTCTCCACCCATTGAAACATCTTGCAGAACATCACTTGTCCCTTTTGAAAGAGTAAGATCTTTTTTTAGATGCACTTGCCCACCATGGAAACCCATTCAAGAGAGCAAAGCCTCACATTTTTCTATGCACTCGACAACAAGTTTACTCGACTTAATAGAATATGCATAATAAAGATGGAGTCAAAGCAATTTATCCAAGATTCTAATCTTTGCATGCATTGAACATATATGTACATTTTTTAAATCTATTGCTAGAATTGGATCCCAAATCATAGAAGATGACTGGTAGTTGATGACGTTCACACACTATTTCTCTATGGTGGTTTTCCAACCTCATGTTCTGCAAGCCATCCTTTTGTTCTAGTGCTTGCCATGCAATACAAACATGGATACTTGGTATTGTCACCTCCATATACACCAAACATGCACTTCAATGCCTTAAGGTCGGCACTCAAGTGCCATTCTACAATGAAGTCACCCATGCCATCTACATGGAGTTGTTAACCTAGATTTTGGTTCTGTATAACAGAAGGGATGTCGGTCTGCAAAAAGAGCCAATTCAATGTATCGTGGTTTCCTAATGGTATTTGATCTGCTCCAATCCACCATAGATACATTTTTTTTTTGAGTTTTGTGGTATGGGTAATTTAGCTTACCCTACCTATAATCCAATTCTATATTCATTAGGGATATAGATAATCTAACCATTTTTTGACATTTTTGAATTTGAGCCTCATCCAATTTCATAATAAATAAAAGTTTTCCTTTATAACAAATACCTTACTTTCCCAACATTATGAGGCCTAGGCAATCCAAAAGATTTAATCTTGTAATACTTAAGGACCTGAAACCCGGTTTTAGAGATGGCCCTATAACCCCTTCTACTCACCCCACTGTGTCTTCTTGAATTTGAGAAGGTCAACATGTCACTCTCGTTCATTACATCATTCAAGAATCTCACCCTTTCTTGAATATTGGACATATCAAATCGTCAAAGGTTGGTCACATGTTCTCTAATCATCTTTAACCTTTTTTTTCTCTCTCCAGAACCTTCTGTTCAGTTTACTACATCTCTCATTCATTTTACTCATTCTCTTAATCCTATTGGCGCTTCTTTTAAAATCTGAAGCTGATGATTTTCTTGTTTTAGAGACGCTATTTGATTTTCAAGTTCTAACATTCTTGTTGCATTCGAGACAAAGCAGTTTGGAGATATTGAATGTAATGTCTAGGATTAATGTGTACCTCAGATAGCCTAAAACTATATCATAGAAATCCATCAACCCCATCTCCAACAAATCTCATCAAATCATGAGGTGTATGAAAAGATGGACACCTTCCAGTGCTGTGATCCGGTGGATACAAGCTCCCATATGTCCATAAATCAATGTTCTTCTTCCTGTTGTTGCAAAGTTTGTTGGAATTAGGGTTGCAGAGAAACACACAGAGCTTGGAGAAGACGAAGGAAGCTCAAGGCACACAATTGAGAGTGTGTTACTTAGTGTGCAATGGAAAGATAGATAGCCCTAGAGTGATGGGCATATATACAATGCACAGGGGAAAAAACCTCCTAAAGAGGGAAAAAATTCCCCGGCGGTCCTAGTGTGTTCACACACATTACTACCACATGTATATGGTAACAAATCCCCCCTGGAGTGATGCGGTGAACGAGAGCTGGCATGTGAGTAAAGGGAAGTGCCATGCCCTAAGGACAGGATCAGTCCACAAAGGGGGGTAAGCCCAAAGCTTTTCGGAAAGCTTCAAGCTTCTCAGGAGACAATGCTTTTGTGAAAAGATCTGCAAGGTTGTCCTGTGTTGGCACATAAGCCAAGATGATCTCTCCTGCTGAGAGCCTCTCCCTGACATACTGGTAGTGCACCTCAATGTGCTTTGTGCGAGCATGAAAAACCGGGTTCCTCGCAACTGCCAATGCGCTCTGACTGTCAGTGTAGATAGTGTTGGCAGGGTCCTGTCCAACACCCAAATCAGCCATAAGGCGTCTGAGCCATACACACTCAACTGTAGCTCTGAATACTGCCCTATACTCAGTCTCACAACTCAAAGTGGCCACAGTAGGTTGCTTCCTGCTCAACCATGATATACATGAACTGCCAAGCATAAAACAAAAACCACTTGTGGACACTCGCGTGTCAAAACAACCAGCCCAATCTGAGTCCGAAAAAGCATGTAAGTCTGGCGGCAATGATCCCCTCTTGGGATAAAAAAAGCCAAGATGTAAAGTGCCACTAAGGTAGCGGAAAATCCTGTTGACAGCCTGCCAATGCTTAGACCCCGGGCTATGCATAAATCTGCTGACTTGTGAGACTGCAAACTGAATATTTGGCCTCATGTTGCATACATAAATGAGGCAGCCAACAGCACTTTGGTAATTTAAGAGTGACATTAGCAGGATTGCCAACATCATGTAGACTCAACTTCAAACCTGTTTCCATGGGAGTGGCAATAGGTTTGCAATCCTCAAGTCCAAACTTACATAACAATGTCTCTATGTAACTTTTCTGACACAAGGAAATACCACCATCACACTGCTTAAACTGTATACCCAAGTAATGATGCAACAACCCCAAATCTTTCATCTTTAAAGTAGCATTCAAATCAGCCTTAAATTCAGCAATATGTCTCTCATTTGGTCCAGTGATCACCAAATCATCAACATAAAGAACCACAATGAGAAGTAATCACCCTCACGCTTTACATACAATGTGCCGTCTGTTGGACTGTTACGAAAGCATTGTTTGACCAAATGAGTGTCAGCTTTCTCATACCAAGCACGAGGAGATTGCTTCAACCCATACAAAGCCTTCTTACATCTGCACACTTTGTCCTCTTCTCCTTTTATGACAAAACCGTGAGGCTGTGTTACATAAACTTCCTCAAATATGTCACCATTCAAGAAAGCAGTAACAATGTCTGATTGATGTACATCCCCACCAAAATGAGATGCCAATGCACATAGAAAATTCACAGTAGTCATACGACAAGTGGGAGCAAAAGTCTCTTCATAATCTATGCCTTTTTGCTGTGCATAACCCTTTGCAACAAGTCGAGCCTTATGGCGATCGATCTCACCATCCGGTTTGCGTTTCAACTTGTAAACCCACTTCGTACCAATGGCCTTTTTTCCAGGAGGCAAATCACATCAAGTCCATGTGTCATTCTCTATAAGTGCATCATATTCTGATTGCATGGCAGCCATCCAATTTTATAAATTTTTTGCTTCATCAAAAGTCAGAGGCTCCTCAACATCATGTAAGCTAGACACAACCAAAGTATAACAATCTGATGCATAAGATGCATGGCGAGAGCTTGAATGAGTACGACTAGACAAAGGTGCATCCAATTTACTGTCACGCAAAGTGTGCACCATCCATTTTGGCATACCTCTAGCCTGCTCATTTTCAGCCCTTTCCTCATCAAGTACATCATGTACATCTGCATCAGTAATAGGCTGATCTAAAACATTTTTAGAAACCCCCATAGGCTGTACATTTGCCTCATTGGAACTTACATTCGTATTTCCACCACTGAAAAGAGGCAACAAAGTGTCATAAATGTCCTGTGAGCTTACATTACTATCTCTAGTCCATGACAGCAAGGGTTGAACAGAACCTTCCACAAACACTACATCCCAAGAAACCAGAACACGTTTTGTTTGCGGATGATACAACCTGTAACCTTTGCTTTCAGCACTATAACCAACAAAAATACATTTGACAGCCTTATCATCCAATTTTCTGCGCTGCACTTGTGGCACCAAAGCATATGCCAAACAGCCAAAAACACGCATGTGCTCAATAGAAGGCTTTCTATCATGCTACGCTTCATATGGAGTAATAGACTGCAAAGCTTTCGTAGGACACCTGTTAAGTACATAAGTGGCACACATGATGGCCTCAAGCCAAAAAGAATGCAGTAAAGCTTGACTTTTGACCATACATCGTGCCATTTCCATCAGTGACCTGTTTTTCCTCTCAGCAACACCATTTTGCTGAGGTGTGTAAGGCATTGTACATTGGTGTTTTATGCCACGACTAGCCAGAAATGCATTAAATTCATGAGACATATACTCCCCCCCTCGATCGGAAGGGAGGGTGCCCATGGTACATTTTGAGACATTTTCAGCCATAGCCAGAAATTGTTTGAAGCACATAAAAACTTCGGACTTCTCTTTGAGTGGAAATACCCATGCATGCCTGGAGTAATCATCAATGAAAGTCACGAAGTACAGGTAGTTGCCCAAGGACGGAGTTTGCATGGGCCCACAAACATCACTATGCACAAGCTGCAACCTGCATGTGGCCTGAACTGAACCATCCTTTGGAAATTTAGAACGCTGCATCTTACCCAAAATACAACCTTCACAAACATGTTTGACAGGTGCTTCAAGAGGTGGCAAAGAAGCAACCATATCAGATTTTTGCAAACGCAGCAAACTGGCAAAATTCAGATGACCAAAACGTTCATGCCAATGTTTTGCATCTAAAATAGCCCTTGAATCTGCAACAGCATTTGCAAAATTTTGTCCACACTTGTCATACAAAGTGAGCTTATACAGCCCACGGCACAAAAGCCCAGATGCAACAATTTCATCACAAAAACTGAGAACATGAACTGTACATCTGTCATCCACAAATTTGACTACAAGTCCAAGTCTAGCAAGTGCGGATACAGACAAGAGATTCTTCTTGATCCCAGGTACATAAAGTGCATCAACAAGTGTGAAGGAACTTCCATTAGCAGTAGTGAGCACAATCTTTCCAACTCCCTAAACTGGATAAGAGGCGTTGTTGGCACAAGTGACTGAATTCCCATGAGGGACAGACTCAAGAGAGGTAAACAATTCACAATGTGAGGTAATGTGCTTTGTAGCACCACTGTCGAAATACCACACATGTGAATCTGCAGCAACTGACAAGCATTCATCATGGACAACAAGATTGTAAGTGCACTTTGTGCTAAAATCCCATTCTGCATCAACATCAGCATTACAGTCTCCTTTCACAGAAGACTCAACAATGGTTGCATTTGTAGTGGAACTACCCTCTTTCTTCTTAGCCTCTTTGGCCTTCAACTTAGGACACGACTTGATCAAGTGATCATTGGCTTTACAATAATGACAACGCATCTTCTTTTTTCCCTTATCACCAGAATTTCCAGAAGAAGTGCTACCAGCAGAAGCATTAGGAACAGAATTTTTGCCACTCGCAGTAGAACCATAAGAAGTGGTTGCATTGCTGTTACCACCCTTTCTTTGAGAAGCAATGAAAGCCTGTTCAACTGCACGCTGCCTAGTCCTGTTTTTTCTAGAAAGTGACTCTTGCAATAGCAATGTGCATAATGCATCAAACTTGACAACTTCAGGATTTCCTTGGGTCATCAATCTCCAAGTACTAGCAAAAGTCTGGTAGGAATCTCGTAAGGCATCAAGAACAGTTTGCAGAAGGGAACTGTCTGAAATGACTTCACCTGCAGAAATAAGCTGCTCATTGATATCCTTGACACTAGCAAGGAAAGTGTCCATATCATCTTCCTCATGCATAATCTTCGACTCTAGCTCTTTACGCAGCAAAGCAATTTTAGCCTCATTGCGGCTTTCATAAAGACCTGCTAGAATATCCCAAGCCTGTTTTGCAGAGTTTGCTAAACGGATGTGAGGAACAATGGTGCGCTTTATAGACAATGCAATCAATGCATGAGCCTACGTATCCTTGACATCCCAACGAGCTTGTTCTGCCGTAGGTAAAACAACTCTAACAGCTGCAATCCTTGCAGCAAGACCTGCAACATCCTCAACATCGCCTACATCCTCAAAACCAGGACGTACATCAATGCCCTGCACAATGTTCTAGACACCCTTTGACACAAGAACATGTTGCATCATATAAGCCCACATAGGGTAGTTGTCCCCATCCAACTTATCCTCAGCAGCAAACATCTTGAACACATCTGTGTTGTTGTTGTCAGCCATGGTAAATGCTGCACCTGATGTGAAAACTGCCTGAAAATAGGAAAAATGGAGCGGGAACAACCTGTTCTATATAGCACAAACCGTAGAAGACTATAAGGCACCTGTTATGCAGAAAACGGCACTGACAAAAATTCTGCACAAAAAATCAAAATAGCCTATGGAGTACAGCCTGTAGTGGAAACGGAGGCCGAAATGAGCCCAAATCAAAATGACGAAATACCCTGTGCAGTACTGCCTGTAGTGGAAACGGAGGCCGAAATGATCCCAAACCAAAATATTTGTCGACTTGCGAATGCTCGCCAAAGCTCACTGAAATCGGAGAAAGTGAGCAGGCGTGTGCTAGAGCAGCTGGCGACTAAGCCCGAGAGGACGTGACCTGATCTGATACCAATTGTTGGAATTAGGGTTGCAGAGAAACACACACAGCTTGGAGAAGACGAAGGAAGCTCAAGGCACACAATTGAGAGTGTGTTACTTAGTGTGCAATGGAAAGATAGATAGCCCTAGAGTGATGGGCGTATATACAATGCACGGGGGAAAAAACCTCCTAAAGAGGGAAAAAATGCCCCGACGGTCCTAGTGTGTTCACACACATCACTACCACATGTATATGGTAACAAATTTGTTGTGCTGCATTTTCATTTGTAACTGGTCTTTGATAGACACTCCGCATAGTAGCATATTCTTGGCTTATCTTAACACTAGGTTTGTGTTTGAGCCACTAAAGTGAAATGACTCCCCTATTTCTAGGTCTAAATGGAAAAATCTCATAAGTTTTGCAACTCGCTCTTGCTAATTTTCACCCAAAAGGTGTTGCCACAAATTATGTACGCTAGAAATTGGCTAATGCAAGTAATTGCACTACAAATTGAGCTTCTAGTTGGACGAACAGGGACACAAATCACGCTGGATTGTAGGTTAGGCTATTCAAAACCTAGATTTTCATCGTTTCAAAAGGCTGCAAATAATTCTATCACTTTTGAGCTAGAGTTAATCAACTCATCCGAGTCTAAGAGCAGCCAACTGCAAAAGTGCTTTGGCTAAAGTAGTCTTATCAAACCCAAGCATGAGAAACTCTCCTAAGCAACATCAAAATCTACTAGGTGATAGTTTTTATAGAGCAAGCCAACATGGACTCAAATTGAGTTGAGAACTCAAGTACAACAGAGCAAGCTAGAAGTAGTGGTAACATCGGCACAAGTGCAAAAGAGCAGCTTCTAAAACGATATGGATACAATGGAGATAAGGTTTTTTGTATACTGATTCAGAATGCCATAGATACTTGATGAGGAGCAAAAGAAACACACAAGCCACGATATTATTGATCAGAGTAAAGCAAGATTTTGAGAACTCCCAAATGTTCACAGACTTCAATGGAGCCAGGTTTTGCAAGCTCAAAGATGAAGTGCATATAGAAGTTCAAAACGTCAACCCAAGTGTTTATCCAGACATCTACACAAGCCAACAAAACATACAACTCATGCATATTCAAACATGGTGGTCATTGTACATGGATTACACTGGTTAGATCTATAGTGGAGAATCAGAAATGGAATATCCAACAGATCAACCAATAGAAGCCATTCTAATTGGAGAACCACGTCAAAGACAGTATAAAGGTCAAGACGGAGCATTATTCTACAGCTTGATACTTAGTGTTCTGAAAGAAGATACTGATAGCTTGGCAAGCACAAAAAAAGAAGCTCCTCTCCAAGAGCTTGACATGACAGAGCCAGTTGAAATACCACCAGTCATGGGCGTATTGCTCAGATTGTGGAAGAAAAAATGGACATTTTTCTAAATATTGTCCAAGAAATCTAGACAACAAGGACACAACAACTACCAAGCAAGGCACAAAGCAAATTGGAAATGCAAATCTCGATGTAAGTGCACCTAGCTCGTCACTTTCAATGCAATCAGATGATGCTGCATTACTATTAGAAGCACCAGTAAAAGCACTGCAAGTTCAAAATCATCATGAAGATGCACATGTACCTAAAAAGATTAAAATTGATTCTTAAGCAACAAACTCCTGCGTGAATTTTGTCAAGGTTTCCAGCTATCACCGAATGTTGAAAAGACTGCTAGGCTTGCAAATGATTCTGCATCCACTACCACAAGTGTATAACCATTCATGAGTCTAAGTGACACATCAAGCAGAATGTTGTTAGCATTGTATGGCACCCATGATTCACATGCACAATATGTAGACCAAAAAGGGCAACTGTACAAAAGGATTAACCAATTTTGAACGGTCCACATCCCAACTCATATAAGTGCGTCTAGTGATAAATCAGAAAGGATGGTTCATTTCAGAGGATAGAAACTATTATAGACCATCCTCTCTAGAGCTGGAGGATATTACCCGAGTGAACCTAGAAATTTGCTCACAGCCAAACTCTCCTCTATCAGAAATCAAGATTCGACGTTGTGACCAAACGAGCATATACTTTGACCAAAACAGTCATAGATATAAACAAGAGTCTAAGATCTATGATGCCTTGGGTCCTGAAACCACAAAAGCTCATATCATAGGAAACTCATGGGATAGACAATACTAGGGCAAAGATAATGCTATCTACATCTTAACTTTGGGAATAATTTGTCATATTTCACGGAGATACATAAGAAACTATGCAGAAGATTTACAGATGCCAAACATAAACAATGCTACCCAAAGTGTACCTTCAGAATCTCAAATGGTAGTAAAACAGAGCCAAACTGTTTTGAACTCTCATAATGAAGCAGGCTATAGCGATCATCCTAGGAAGGGGAGAGTTGTAGATTCATCAAAATCATCTCTTGTACCAGGAACCGCAATGTCGGTTAGAAGCCCTAGAGCCTCTAGCCAACATACCCCTTTAAAGAAAAAACCATTGAAAGATCATATGGTTGTTGGAAGTTCCCTATTGACATAGATTCCATCAGAATCTGTAGACAAATGCCTCTACAAAGATCATCAGAGACAAAAGTTTCAACAGATTTCCACAGAGTCTTACCATGCACCGAGAAAACTTTACCGAGAAAAAGAAAAAACCGAGCGAGACCTCAAGTGCCCTTGACAAGTTCCACTTATCCTCTCTATCCACAAAAGGCTATTAATCAAGTGCTATTATGAACCACGACATGGGAACTGGAATGAATTCCCCCCTCGTTCAGTGCTTTACTCCACGTTACTGCACTAACACGGCAGGTTTATCATAAGGGATAATGGGGGATAGTGAAGGAGTGCAAACGACATATTTTTTTAATATATTATTTCAAGTGAATTTATGTACATCATGAGGCCTTGCATTGTTGTTCTATGACAACACTTCTTAGTCCTTGAGGGTGAGGAAGAAATCCACAGACAGAAAGACCTTGGCACTTTTGGACGAAGAATTAGAAAGATTCGAAGCCCAACCAGAACGATGCTTACGCCCTCCCTCTGAAATGAGTGTAGCCTTTTTTTGATGGATATATGATGTACTTTATTAAGCAGGGTTTTCTGAGACTTGTGACTTATAAAAGCACTTTTAAAAAATGGGTTTTATGCACAATGGATGATGTATGAGTAATAAAAACACTTTGTTATATCTCAATAGACAACAAATTTTCTATGAGTTTTTTTTTTTCTCTTAAGTTTCAAGCAATAAGACACATGGAGTCACTGATTGTCATTCATTGATTTAAAAAATGGTGGTTACTCATCAGGATCATCATAAAACCTGCCTATCACATCATAAAAGTCTTCCAGCACCTCCTCATCAAGTTTGTCTACTTCCATTGCCCAATACTCTGGATCCAATAAGAAAGCTACGCTGTGTAGTAGACTATGTGCTCCAACCCATCGACCATGCACATACTTTCTCAAAATTTCTCTCCTCTTTTGAGTGAATGGTGTCTTCCAAGGCTTCACAATTGGCTCCTGGGGCTCCTCTGGATTTGCAAGGCTTTCTTTAACAGTCCACCAAGCCATCCACACCTTACCTATGTTAGGCAAGGCAGAATCCACTTGGCATAATGCGAGCATAATGGGCATCATGACATTGTGCACATCCACCACATCATCCAAGAAGTGGCAATCAGCTAGTAGATCTCTGATCACCCCTATTTTGCTTTTTATCTTCTCCCTTTGACCAGCCTCCCATTCTGAAAAAGTGGCACAAACAAATGTCTCCATCACAGCATTCTTATTTTTTATTAGTGATTCTACCCTATAGTAGTTGGTGCAAAATCTAGTTTATCATAAGGGATAATGAGGGATAGTGAAGGAGTCCAAACGACATATTTTTTTAATATATTATTTCAAGTGAAGTTATGTACATCATGAGGCCTTGCATTGTTGTTCTATGACAACACTTCTCAGTCCTTAAGGGTGATGTGCTCCTTGTAGATGTTGTACAACTTCTAGATGCAGATCTTCTCAGGGATTTTTCATGTTTGCACAACAACAAGCTTCTTAAGGTTGCATATGGTGCCGTCTTCATTGTATTTAACTTTGACTTTCTTGCCAGGCTTGTCGTTGAGCATCACATCGATCATCTTGCCCTATCATACTCAAGCGTCTTGCAATAGGGTTATTGCTAAGTAACGAAGCTTCGACTCCATTATAACTGCATGCTTTTGGATATGCACCTTTGTATTACTCCTGGGTACTAATGTGTTATCTTGCGAGCATCTTGAGATATAGGGAGGGTGATCATTGTCTGTCCATTATCTGGAAAGTAAATTGCATTACTTGAAATGCTCAAAGAGCCAAATGCATACATCTAGTCTCCGCCAAGCACAACATCAAAGGCAGGACCTGGAACCCGAACACATCAAAAGCATACTCTTGAATGAGGAAAGGGGAGACCATAAAAGAGCCAAGCATTATGCATGACAGTACTGGATGCCGCAATGAGCAGCTGCTCGCAGCGTTTGCCAGCAGTGGAGGAGAAGCGTAGGTGTTCTCTCCATGGCCTTGGTTTGCACAAAACCGGGTGAAGGGTTGTTGGACAAGAAGAAAGCTCAAGGTATATTTCGGTAGGCAGTCATCCTTGCCATACGCCAACAACAATACATTGATCCGGCAGGACATTTCTTGAGGCTCATCAGGCTATCCTCTCTCTCTCTCACACACACACACATACATACACACACGGTCTCTTCTCCCTTTCTTTTTGTGTCTCGCAACATGAGATCCCTGCGTGTCTGCCTTGCAAGCTTGTGGAGCCCCCTGATGTAGTGAAGGCAGGTGACAACATGGGTAGGAGGGTAGGCGAATATTCGTCTAGAATCTCGTTTTTTAAATTAGAAGAGCAGCACAGTAGGAAATTATTGCGGGCTCCTTATGGACTTCCTTTGGGACAGTGCTCGAAACAGTCCCGCACCGGCGCGGGACTGTTTCGAGCACTGTCCCAAGTATGAATGAGAAGGAATCTGGGGAGTGGTAGAATGCATGCGCAAGTGTTAGAGCCTAGGTGCCGTAGGCTGGAGGCAACAAGGAGTGCGACATTATCACAGGGTGTGATCGATGTTGCCGGCGCTGCAGAGATTCTACCTGCACATTCCAGTGCTGAGAGAGAGAGAGAGAGAGAGAGAGAGAGAGAGAGAGAGAGAGAGAGAGAGAGAGAGAGAGAGAGAGAGAGAGAGAGAGAGAGATGCTACTGCGCAAGCAAGGGTAGACCTACACATTCCAACGTTGATTGAGAGAGAGAGAGAGAGATGCTACTGCGCAAGCAAGGGCAAACCTGCACATTCCAACGTTGATTGAGAGAGAGAGAGAGAGAGAGAGAGAGAGAGAGAGAGAGAGAGAGAGAGAGAGAGAGAGAGAGAGAGAGAGAGAGAGAGAGAGAGAGAGAGAGAGACCATTCAACCCGTGCGGAGACCCGTCAACCTCCCTCGCCACAGAAGCAGAGAGAGATAGAGAGAGAGAGAGAGAGAGAGAGAGAGAGAGAGAGAGAGAGAGAGAGAGAGAGAGAGAGAGAGAGAGAGAGAGAGAGCTATATTTGGCTCGACACCTACTGCCAGTGTTCGAGAAAAATGTGTCTCAGCTTAATATCGTGCCGTTTTCAATTTCCTAAACGCCGGTTGAACGCAAGGGAAAAAGGAGAAATTCCATTCGAAAATAGAGAAAAATAGTGTAAAAACTTGAAAAGCAACCTAATTTTTTAGAATTTCCTCTTGGAAAATTCAAGGAAAGTAATTTTGTATGTTTGCAAGAATGATTTTTCCCGAACACTGCCTACTGCCCTTACATGTGTGTCCATGCATGAACCCATGTCTCTTCACGCACATGGACTTTCCTCACAATGGTGACGCACGAGAGACAGAGGGAGAGAGACGTGTGGGTGCACAGGAAAGACACAGATAGAAAGATCCTTTGACCCTCTAATCTAGTATTTTCTGAAAATCTACGAACATATTCGCATCTGAGTTTTATTCATTTCTTAAAGGTCTCTTGGGATAGTTTCCTATGACATTAAAATACTACTCTTCCTCTTCTCCTTCCAAATACTACCTTGCCATCCTTGCTACCATTTAAAAATGATGGTTTCAAATTTAAGCTTGACACCACCTATTTGGATGGGGCTCTCATGACCACTCCGACTATTGCATCGAGCTGCACCTAGGTACAATACTTAGCATTGAAAAAGTAATCCTTGCATTGCTCCACAATCTCTGTACCTACCAACTCCTCAGAAGCACATTTCCAAGGCATCCCATCCCCCCGTCCCTCAGCACAAAGTCTGCTTACCCCTGCTAGCTATTCCACGTGCACAGCCGTGTCCACCACCCGTAGCCCTACCCTCTCCCTACACACACACACACACACACACACATGTTTTGAGTGTGACCTAGACCACCCCCACATGCCCGCCGTGATTTGGGATTTATGAAGAATTTCGATGCGGCCAACGAACCGAGCCAAGCCCATTGTGGAACTTTATCATCAGTTGTTCCCTTCTCAGTGTGACCAAAGATAGTTTTAGTGGTGTTTACAATATGGCAGAGAATTTTTCCAAGTTGCCTATAGTACCTATTGCATTCGGTGATCATGGTTAACTTAAGCAAGTATGCATTTGTATTTTTTAATCAAGTTTTTGACACGTTTCGCTCGGAAAAATGTGTTGCTCGTTTTTTTTCGCTCGAAATGTGGATCCCCCCATTTCCACAAGTCAGAGCTAGAAGCCGACAAATCCAATAGTGTTCAAACAATTACATGTGACCTAGCCACATATGCATATCTAGATGCAAATGGCAATGATTATCAGAAAACCCTATTGATGGTAAGACTGAAGTCAAAGGATATTTAAAGATGATGCAGAGCCTCAAGCTGCCAGAATAGGTGACAAAAAAGTCAAAGTCAATAGAAGCTAAAGTCCAAAAATCTACACAAAGGTCACCACCAAAATATCCTTCAAAGAGACAGATTTTGCTAGATAGTACAATGGATCTTCTAAGATCAAAGGTTACTCAAATGCAGGTAGACAATGCTCAACAATTGCAAGCAAAAAGTGCAATATTACAACCAATGGAGTCAACATTGATTGCAGAACGCTGCCTTCCAAGTCTTTCTAATTTTTAGTTAAACCAACGGCCCCCTAACTAACTCAAAAGTGCACTAATTTTCCTCTCATTTGCTACTCTCAAGCCCATTTTAGAGAATTTATTAATATGCTTTCGTATTTCACTTATTTTGCTAAATTTTCTAGTCCAACACTCACAAATTTAATCATTTTTGTAATCAATACACCAATTTGATAATCAAATTACTAAATTTCCATTAAAACTTTCAAAATATAAAGTATGCCAATGTCCAATTTCTTTCTTTCCCCCAAATGCTTACTAAGTATGAAAAATCAAGCAAAATGTTCCATCTTTAGACAATTTTTAATTGCAAATAAACATCAAATGAGTAAATTTCTATTTGAATTATCAAGCTATTACATAAATAATTTAATTTCCAATTTTTAAATAAATACTTTTAAGTGATGCAACAAAATGATGTTTTTTTTTAATGTTTAAAGAAAATAGGACTTTTCAAAGTTATTCTTTTATTTTTAAAGTAATTTTCACTGACCACATTCGCTTTTAAAATCCTTTTTTATTTATGTAGTACTCTTTGCAGTCCTCAATAAAAAATGCAACTCCAACAGTCTATTCCTCTCTCAATTTCCCTCCTCTCTCTTTCCTTGGTTTCCCTTTTCTCTCTCTAAATTTACCTCGACACTATCTTACTAACTCACAATCAATCACAATGAACACTACTTAAGAATATACACAGTCTACTTAAGAATTTACACAGTCTAATACACAATTTCATGATTCAATTCTCTGCCTATTCTCTCTATGAAATTTCTTGTAGAATCTCTCTCTACACACACACAATAAAATTCAGCACACATGCAATCTAATTGACACACACACACACACAATGATACACACAGTCTTAATTATCCTCTTTCTCTCTTATTCTCTCTCCTTCTAATCCTTCCTCTCCCACACATTGTCACATCCAATCCCAATATTGCAAATTGACAATAATCAATTCCAAATTTTTTCCTGCTCTCAAGGAGGCGGCATTACAATAAGTATTCTGTCTCTACCTAATATTCATAACACACAGAAGCACACACACTCAGAGAATTACAATCATGCATACCTTTAGGATAATCTTTATCGGTCAATCAATTTCTCTCCTTCTCTGCTACTAGCAAGAGCATTGACAATACTTTCTTCTTCTCTCTCTAGTTCATTCTCTCTGCGTACGTCCAATTATCATCTTCTCTCTCCTGTTGTCTCTTACACACACACACACTAAGACACAAGAAGCCAGGGTTCTGCTTTTCTCTCTATCTCCCATTCTTTTTCTCTTTCTTGCTTCATTTTTTGCTTTTCTCTCTACTAATTCTCTCTCTTTATCTCTCACATTTTTTGGTTCTCTCTCCACTAGGCTCTTCTACACACACACTAACTATAAGGGAAGTATGTGCCACTTCCCCCAACTTGCCAGCCCCGTTTTCATGTGATTACTTGCGTCCCTTGTATTCGGCACTTTCTTATGATATTGATCATTTGTTCGCGTCCCTCACTCTTGTGTCCCTCTTGCGTTCAGTTTTCAAGTTGCAATCTTGTATGTGCGTTTGCTTGCCTACAGGTCCCGTTTGCATCGCAGGTGAGCCGGCGCGGCCCCTTTTCCGCGACGCCCCAAACGAGGGCGTCACACTTGGTATCAGAGCTTCGGCTCGAGTCCCCGCCGACCCGACGTTGGCCCGTGGCCCGTGGTTGTCACCACGTTTTCGGCCTGTCTGCCTCGTTTTTCCACGTTCTCGGCCCGTGTTGCCCCGTTTCACCACGTCCCTTGCGTGATTGCCCCGCTCCTTGCGTTTTCTCCACGTTCCCCACAGTTTTTCACCGTTTTGCCTCGTTTGACCCGCGTTTCGCCCCGTTTTCACCGCGTTCTCCGCATTCTTGCCCCGTTTTGACGCGTTTCTCCACGTTCCCCATCGTTTTTCAACGTTTTACCTCGTTTTGCCCCGTCTTACACCGTTTGGGACCGGTTTTCATCGTCTTTGAGCCGTTTTTCATGGTTTTCGTCGTTTTGGACCTCGCTTCGCGCTGTTTCATAGTTTTTCAACGTTTTCAAGCCGTTTTCGCGCAGTTTTTCTGTTTTCGACATTTTTGAGTTTTTTTTTCGGCTTCGGCCACAAAAGTAGAGAAATGGATGGAGATCAAGAATATGATGACGAATACAGAACCGAGCCTGATTTAAATAAGAAGGAGAAGAAGAAGAAGGAAACGAAGACACGACAAGATGCCCAAGACACAATAGAAAGGAGACTGGAGGCCCGCATCATGGCCTTTGTGGAACAACAGATCAACTTGATGTCGGCTAACCTGGGCGAATTGATTCAAACGCAGCTAGGCCAACGATACGAAGACCGCCCAGGCACCATTAATGTCAACACGTGGCATAACACACAAAGACGACCGCGACCCGAAGACGAAGACTATGAGAATGATCAAAGTGAAAGACGTTACTATAGCCCTGACAGACACCTAGAAGATGAAAACAGACTGGGAAAGTTCAGACCTAGTCCCCCAGAGAAATACAAAGGCAACCGCACCTCACTGGAACTCAACAAGTGGTTCAGCGAGGTAGAAGACTACATGCAGTGGAACAACATAGGCAGACACAGATATGTGCAAGTGGCCAAAACCTTTCTGACTGACGACGCCTATGTATGGTTCCTCACTGAACAGCAATCAAAGCACTGGGAGGACTGGGAGGACCTACAAAGTGCCATGCTCAGCTACTTTGTCCCAGAGAATGAGGGCAACAAAGTCAGGGATTCGTGGCGCGATCTAAGCCAAGACGGCCACATATCAGACTACATTGTCAAATACCGGCGACTCATGCTCCAACTTCCATTGATGCACACAGCAGACAGGTTACATGGCTTCCTGTACGGCCTTAAGCCCTGGGCCCGCCGCGAGGTAGAGAAGCAGAATCCCAATACCTGGGAAGTGGCCGCCAATATGGCCGAAAAACTACGCGACACAAGTTCAACCCCAGGTTTTCCTCCCAATAACCCTCGCCCCAACAATTTTGCCCCCACGGCCTCTAGCAACAGGGCTAACCCACCCGCGGGGCGAGGCCGAGAAGTTATAACCAATAACAAAAGCAATGACCCCTGCCCACCACCACCCAATGGAAACCCGGGATTAGGCCGCGGAAATGGCGCCTTAGTCCCACGCACCTTTTTTGCGCGCAATTCTTACAGCAATACTTACAATGGCAACAATGACCGGTCGCACCCCGATCACATCTGGTGCAATGACTGCAGAATCGCCCATGGACCCAACTACGCATGTGTCCGCAAGAGAAATCAGGCATCAACATCATCTAGCAGAGCCAACACCATCCAAATCGAAGAACCACCCTCCCCCCCCCAACGAAGAATCGAAGAAACGGATGACCCTATTGCTGACCAACAACTTCGGATTGGAGCACTATTCCTCCACCCTCAATGCATGGCAGCAGCCATCACGGACATTCAGAACTTATATGTCCAGGCAACAATTGGGACCCAGCAACAATGGATCATGGTAGAATCAGGCGCTACACACAACTTTCTATCCCCACAGTGCGCCGCACGAGTGGGCCTATGCCTCACCACCGTCAATGAAACTACAGTCAAGTTTGCCCAAGGAAAGGATAGCAATATAAAGGCAGCCCGTCAAGTCAGGATCGAGATGGGTGAATTCACATGTCGCCTTGACTTCATAGTGGTCCCAATGGACGACTTTGAGGCAATCATTGGTCTGTCCTTCAACGACAAGTACCTCATTGCACTCCTAGGCATGAAGGTGGATCAATTACTGCTGAATAATCAAGGCAAAGCAGTGACAGTACAAGGCGCCACACTCACAACGCAACAGGCATTCACCCGTCAGGCGCATCTGCAAACCAAAACCCCCCCCATCAACCGCCAAGACCCTGTGTAGTTAGCAGCGATGAAAGGCAAACAGAAAATCCCAGAATATTCGTCCCCCAAACTCAACCTCATGAGTGCAAAACAAGCAGAGAGGGCTCTCAAGAAAGGAGCTCAGGTTCACCTCTGCATCATGCAAGCAAAGGAGCAGCCCACAGCAAGGCTCAACTCTATCACCATCGAGCAGGCCAAAGTAGGTGACCCCTCACTTACCCCCATCCTCCAGAAGTACAAGGATGTCATGCCCCCAGAACTCCCCCCCGGCCTACCCCCTCCCCGTCAAATTCAACACGAAATTGATCTCATTCCAGGGACTACACCCCCGGCCAAGGCACCCTACCGCATGAATGACACCGAGCTAAAAGAGCTCAAGAAGCAACTCCAGGAATTGGAGGATCAAGGTTTCATCAGGCCCAGCAACTCTCCTTTTGGGGCCCCAGTCTTGTTTGTGAAGAAGAAAGACGGCTCGATGCAACTCTGCGTGGATTATCGGGCCCTCAACAAGATAACTATCAAGAACAGGTACCCCGTTCCCCTCATGGAAGATCTGCTAGACAGACTACAGGGTGCCCAATACTTCACTCGCATCAACCTCCGCTCAGGCTACCACCAAGTCCGCATCGCCTCAAAAGACATCCCGAAGACTGCCTTCCGCACACGCTACGGCTCTTGGGAATGGATGGTCCTGGGGTTCGGTCTCACCGGCAGCCCTGGCACTTTCTGCAGAATAATCCATGACAGTTTTCGGGACATGATAAATGATTTCCTCATCACTTACATTGACGATCTCATCATCTACAGCAAGACTTTAGAAGAGCACCAGAAGCATGTCGCCGCAGTACTCCAACGCCTCCACGAACAACAGCTATATGCCAAGCTGGAGAAGTGTGAGTTTGCTGTCCAGAAAATCGAGTTCCTCGGGTTCATTGTCACGTCAGAAGGCATCATGGTGGATCCCAAGAAAGTCGACGTCGTCATCAAGTGGGCTCCCCCAACATCAATCAAAGAAGTCCGAGAGTTTGTGGGCTTCTGTCAGTACACACGCCGCTTCATACGTGACTTCAGCAAGATTGCTGCGCCACTTACAGAGATAACCAAAGGCCACAAACCTTTTCAGTGGACCCCTAAAGAAGAAGAAGCCTTTGAGAACCTGAAGATCACCATGTGTAGTACCCCCGTCCTCCGGCTGCCCGACTTCACCAAACCATTTGAAGTGCATACAGATGCCTCCGATGGTGCCATTGGTGGAGTCCTCATGCAAGAGCATCAGCCCATCGCCTACGAATCCCACAAGTTCACACATGTAGAGACAAGATGGACTACACATGAGAAGGAAATGCTCGCTGTCGTCCACTGCCTCCGAAAGTGGCGACACTATGTCCAAGACAAACACACAAAGGTCTATATAGACAACATCTCCCTCAAGTACTTCCAGACACAACCCAAAATCACCCCCAAACAAGCTAGGTGGCAAGACACACTGGCAGAATACGACATCGACATCATCCACAAACCGGGTACCACCAATGTCATGCCCAACGCCCTCAGTCGAATGCCCACCCTCACTCCTATCTCTACTGCCACCAGCACTCTACGCCAACGCATCCTCGACACTCAAAAAGCCGATCCTGCTGTCCTCCGCATGCTCAACGACCACATCTCTGGGAAAGCTGCAGTGGGTCTCTTTGAAGTCAAAGATAACCTCTTCTACGCGCATGGAAAAATATACATCCCCAATGATCCAGAGCTCAAGAAAGACCTCATGTGGGAGGCTCATGACTGCAAGCTAGCTGGACATGGTGGCCAGAAGAGATCTTATGACAAACTCCACCAACACTACATGTGGCCAAAAATGAAGGACGACGTAATCGACTACGTGCGCACCTACCCAACCTGTCAACTGGTCAAAGCTCAAAGAGTCAAACCTGCTGGCCTCCTCCACCCCATGCCAACACCCTCCCGGCCTTGGGACATGGTAAGTATGGACTTCATCGTCGACCTCCCCCCCTCCCATGGACACACTACCATCATGGTGGTCGTCGACTACTTCACCAAGCAAGCTCACTTCATACATGCAAAGCCTCCCGTCACCGCCTACCAAGCCGCCAAACACTTCTTCGCCAAAGTCTTCAAATACCACGGCCTTCCCCTAGCCATAGTTTCTGATCGCGACACCTGTTTCCTCAGCGACCTCTGGCGCGATCTCTTCAAGCTGCTAGGCACCCAACTCCGCTTCTCCTCCGCCTACCACACAAAAACCGATGGGCAAACTGAAAGAGTCAACCAAGGCATTGAAGACTACATCCGCAACTACGCCAAGGCAGATCAGAAGGACTGGTCTGAATACATGGACTTCCTGGAATTCCACTACAACAACTCCATCCATAGCAGCACTGGCTACACCCCCTTCGAGCTCTCCACAGGTAAAGAAGTCATCACACCCCTTGCACTGGCAACCGGCGATGTGCATGCCCAGGATCTTGAATGTGAAGAGTTTCTTCAACAATGGCAAACCCGCATGCAAAGGGCAATGAAGAGTCTCGAGCAAAGCAAGGTACGCATCACCAAGTACGCCAACCAAAAGCGAAGGCCTGCCGAACTCTTCCAAGAAGGTGACTTAGTCCTCGTCAGCTCCCAGAATATCACCCTCCCTCAAGGCCTCTCCCCGAAGTTCAACCACCGCTACTATGGGCCCTACAAAGTGCTCAAGTCCTACAACGACATCACCTACAAGCTGGATCTCCCATCACACATCAACATCCACAACGCCTTCCATGTAAGTCTACTCAAAAGGTTTGTGCCGGATAACACCTATGGTAGAAGCCTCCCCAAATATGTAAAGGATGGCCTGCCACATGAGCCGGAGGCCATCCTAAAGTCGCGTTTTGGGCGCCAGGGACAACTCTTCTATGTCAAATGGCGAAATCGCCCCATGATGGCTGAAGAAATCATGCTTCGACTCGGAAGACCCCTTGTGTTGCGCTTCTACAACATGCCCACTGAAGAGGAGGACAACCCACTAAATGAAAACCATATAGAGTAGTCCTCCATCCCACTTGTAACTAGCATAACCCTAAGTAGCTAGACATGTTTGGGCAACACTTCACTCCCCCCCTTGTACATATCCGCCCCCAAAACCTCGGCATCAACTTTTGTATTGGCACCTCTCAAAACCCCGGCTTGACGTGGGCGTCAAGCTCTCTCAAACCGGGGCTGTATATAAGGGAAGTATGTGCCACTTCCCCCAACTTGCCAGCCCCGTTTTCATGTGATTACTTGCGTCCCTTGTATTCGGCACTTTCTTATGATATTGATCATTTGTTCGCGTCCCTCACTCTCGTGTCTCTCTTGCATTCAGTTTTCAAGTTGCGTTCTTGTATGTGCGTTTGCTTGCCTACAAGTCCCGTTTGCATCGCAGGTTAGCCGGCGCAGCCCCTTTTCCGCGACGCCCCGAACGAGGGCATCACACTAACAAACAAACATAATGTTCTACACTAACACACACACACACACCTTTTCTCAAGCAAAGCGACTATAGATGCATAGATGCAGGTGATGTTTTCTCTCTCCTACTCTCTCTATAACCTGCTAATGACTCCCTCTCTCCACCCTCTCAGGCTCACGACCCCACACCAAGGCAGTGTTCTCCTACAACTGGCTTGCGGCCCTACTATCTCTCTCACTCTCTAACAGTTAACTACACTCTCCTCTTGGAGGCTCTGGTCACGCTTTCTTTCTCTCTCTAGTTACGCTTTCTATCTCTCTCTACTTGCGCGCACCCAATGACCTGCTCTCCCTCTCGCTCACATGCTCTCCCTGCACACGAACTATTTGCGTCCCGCTGGCGATTCCCTAACCGCCTAGCCCTTCAAAGGGTGCGCACATGCAAAGGGCGTTTCCTTGCAGCCCCTGGAGCCGAAAAGCAAGGTGGAAGCCGCAGGGAGCTCTTCCCGCACATGTGAGAGAGTTTTGCTATGGTGATTTAACCTTCAACTCCAAAATTAGATGCCGCTGCGGTCAACTACATGCGAGATCCTACTTTCAAGGATTTAGACGCTGCGGACGAATCTTCAAGCCACATCAGCAGAAATTGCCGCAGCGGCTAGTTTTCTTCAGCATGTGCGCACCCTATCAGAGCTGGCCGACCAGAACCAGAAAAACATTTTTTTAATTAATAAAAATATATTCTCTACCAATAATTTTAAGGTCTATAAAGACCTTGTTCCCGCCTTTGAATGCGCGAGATCTCAAAGATCTCTATCATGGTAATGAGCCTTCAGCTCAAACCTTATTCTCTCTAATCTCATGGTCTCTCTCGGATTTTAAGTCAAATTTTGAAGCTTTACCCGGTACTTACAATAAAACTTGTGTAAACCTCTCGTTTCTTCAGAGGCAAGCTCAAAATCTAACTGGGATTTTCCTGTTTCAACCAACTAACATACATTAACACAAGTTAGGGCAAAGTCACAAGACTTCGGAGATCTACTTCGGCTAAGACTAAACTCGAGACCTCACCACTACACTTTCACTCGGACTAGGCATCGGGTGACTCATCTATCCCGCCAAATCGGTCATAAAAAGAAGGATTTTTTAACGTCATAAAGAACTATAAGGAATTTTAAAGATACATTCCGACTAATCTTGAGCTCAAAACCCCATTGCGGTCACATAAAAACAATATTCTCCCAAAACCACCTATAAATAATCAGTTTCTAAGTCAAACAATGATAATTTGCAAGCTTTTTCACTAATCATCTATGAATTTTTTTGCAGTTTCCTCCACGACAAGCTTAAAATGTAGCTAGTATTTGATAATTTAGTCAAGTTATCTTAAACTAAGGACTCATCTAGAACTGATAATTTCCTATTCATCACAAACTAAGATATCTAATGGCCATACTCTTGAATTTAGAGTCGTTAAGATAACTATCAACAACAAGTTCCCTAAAACTAACTCAAGCCATCAAGTGACTAACTACCTTAAATAAAAACTTATCAACAAAACAATCATAAAACTTGACAAATCTTTACTTTAATGCATACATTATGGAAATCATTAACATGCTAATGCACCTAATATGCCCATGCAGATCCCAGTTAACCCCAGTTTTGATACAAAAAATGAAAAAATCTTAAGGTCTACATTCCTCCCCTACTAAAATGTGAAGTCGTCTTCGACGAACAAGAAAATCTCTTCGACACTGGAAATGAACTTCTTTATACTGCTCCAACTCCCATCTTTATAGTTACACTTTGAAAAATAACTGGCTCCCCTACTTAACTATGAACGTACTCGTGAGCATAATAATATGAAACACAACACACTAAAACAAACTGTAGTATGTCTATTCTCATTTAACAATTACAACATCATACTTTTTCAACTTTTTGTCAAGTAATAACATAGTCAGTGATAAATTAATAAGCAGTAAACATAGTACAATAAACCAACTAGCACTAGTAAATCTATATACTCACACTAACATGTTTTATAAAGATTTACCAATCAAAAACCCTAACTTCCCCAATAGGAAACTAAGCCGTAAATAATAAAAGAGATTAACTAATAGAATAACCACAAACTATCCTAATCTAGACAATAATTAATAGGAGCATCTCCCTTCCATGTTGACAGAGCTCTATAGAGGTAAAGCCTATTAACCCCTATATTATAGAGAGTATACTAATATGACAACTATGTGGACGACATAGCCTGAATTTTCATTCCCCCTTTTTTTTATTCTCATTGTTTATTGATTTTTTATTTTTTTATTTTTTCATGAATTCATTATTTTGTTTTTGCAAGTCACATCAGGCTTGAAATTTATATTCTTTGTTTTTTATTAAATTATTTTTTTACACATTCCACACTCACTGCTACGTCGAGCAGGAATATCCTTTCACATTCACTTACCAACCCGTATAAGACCTGGCTACGGCTCGTGGCTCTGTCACTAGAGACAAAGTTGACTCCACCCACATGGGTACACAACATATAACATTTAAGTTTCCCTCCCCAAGCTCATCACAAGTGTAATATTTAACATACTAGCCATACTCTAGAGTTTAAAGGTCTCTCCTAACCATAGAGATCTACGACACTTCAAAAAATTGTTTTTATCATTAAGGGTATAAATGTCTATCCAACACTAGATTAGCTATAGTGACTATATTAATTAATAAACTTTACTATTGCCTATTAGCCACTAACCAGTTCGGTCAAAGTTCTTGATTAATAAGTCTAGATAAAGACTGCTAATATAACCATATAGATCACTAATCTAGCGAGTTTAATAAAACCATGCATGACCCTTATTAATTCTTCACTAATTTACAGGCGTTAAAATGAAAAGATGTTAAGAATTTGAAACAAAAACTTGGAAATAAAACACCCGTTAAGTCTTCCTTGAAACTGTTGCTCTACTTTGAACTGCATTCCCAGGTACAACTTAACATCTCTTTATTTCACAACAATTACTCCAACCTTCTCTTTTGATCACACATTCTAACTTTGCTAACTGCAAAAGGATTAGAACTACACACCCACTAAGAATGGTACTCCTAATTTGTATGGGGTTTTATTTTATTATTTAGTTTTTCTTTTTTCAACATAAATTTGTAAATAAATAAATAAGTATTCAGATTTCCAAGAATAGTGCAACGGATTGCAGACATCTATACGTAGTTCAGTCACTTACATTCTAAGGAGCTAGAGTGTCCTACTCATAGACCATATCCTAGGTCACAGACACCTATTTGTGCTCCAGACACTTACCTCTAAAGCTACGATTTCCTACACAAAAACCATACCCTCTCGAGTTTCACATTCTTCACATCATGTATATGTTTTTTTATTTTGTTTGATTTTATATTTGCTTTCGATTCAAAAATTTATTCAAATGCAACTGTATTATAAACTCTTGCTTTGAAGCTGACACCACAAACATAAATAAATTAACACTCTCTTATTCTGAACCTTTAATCTCAAAACTCTATAAAACAACTCTAATTTTTGAATATCTCCATTATATCTCTCAAGCATCCCACATCTCTAACATTTCTACTCTACTTCTCAATCATCTCTCAACTTCTTTAATATCTCTAACCGTAAGGTACCTCTTGGCTTGCTAACTTCTTCACTAACTTCTCCCACTTCTCTAACATCTTTTCATATTACTAACATCCTTTAACTCATACCCTTTAGCTTCCACACTATTAAGCTCACACTCATGCACTTCTCTAATTCTTAAACACACATTTTCCTTGCACTAACCATATATGCATTTCAATTTTAAAACCCAGATCCCACCAAACACATATCTACTACTTCTAAATTGCTTTATGCCCATTTTAATTTACTTAAAAGTATCCGTTGATTTTTTCTAATTCGTCCAACTCTTATGGACAATTTTGCTAAAATTCTATTAGGAAAATTTTAAAATTTTATCAAATATGTTTGAATTTGAACTCATTGGAAGTCATCATTCTTCCTACAAATGAATGTAAATGACTTGCATATGAGTAAGAATAAACAAGGAACCCTCTTCTCAACCATATCTTATCTCACATCACTCAAGTTACACTTACTCACTCCTACTCTTTACTCACTTCTCACTCGAGCTTGAGCTCACAATCCTTTTTAACTTCTCTCCTCACATATTAACTTAACCACTTAATCAATTTCCATCAAAACATAGATTCTTATTCTTCTTGCACATACATACAATCACTAAACATCCAAATAGGAACAACAAAAACTCCTCAGTGTAGCCCAAATATCTACACATAAATGATAGTACATTAGAAATCACACTACTCACTATCCATATGACATGAAATGACATCTCCCTTATTATATGTATCTAAATTAAAAATGAGCAAGCTACTTCATATTACAAACAAGAAAATATTATGTTTTATTTTGCAATTTTCTAAACCAAACAGTCATTACTTACTCTCCCCTATAATTCCCTCATCATTGATCTAAGGTGATTTGGTTTACTAATTTCAAATTTTCACCAAACTTTGCAATATGATAATATTTATACCTAGATTGTCTCTTTTCCTATATTTTGCTATCCTTGTTCTCTACCCAACCTTTTCTAGGCTCTATTGAAAACCTTGTTTGCACATTTTGTCTCCTAGGAATGCTATTACCTTTTTCTCTCTTTGCTTCACCTCCCACTTGCACATATGCAATATATTGTCTAATCTCATTCCCAAAATTAACCGCATTTACTTGAGATTCATATCTAATATGTCTCTTACATTTTTGACCATCACCTCTAATATGTTTATTGTAATTTTCTCTCAATCCCTCAAGTTCATTCAAAATTAATTTTTTTTCTGTATTTAACTCCTCACAATCAAAAGAAGAAGAACCAAATTCAATTTCAATCTTAGAGTACTGCTCATATGCAAAGTGCTTCGTAGACATGTTCTCCTCGTAAGAAGTTGTACTTCCTATACTATCTCTCATCAATATAGAAGTACATATCTCTTTCTCAATATCACACACATCATTTAATTCATAAGGTGATGGAATTTCAAAATAGATTTTCTCACACACCTGTAGATGCTCTTTATCAAGGTGTGCTTCTAACAAGTCTTTTCTTTTTCCAATGTCTATCAAGGTAGCTACAATATTATCTACTAGCTCTCTTTTGGCCCTTTCTACATCTCTCAGTAAATATGGGTTATTAATAGAAACATCTATATGGTTATTGATAGATTTGCTAATATTGTCAATACAACAATCATTATTGACTATAGTGGTCATAGGCTTCTCACTCTCATGTGGTCTCCCATCACTAAAAAGGACTTGGCATCCAAATATAAGCTGCCTATTCTCATCAAGCTCCTCTCCCATTGTATTAATGCACCCCCTCATGGTTTCCACTTCCTCAACATGAGATTTAGGTTGATTATCTAAAATTTCACAAGTTTTTCCTATTTCTTCATTAAAACCTATTATAATCTAACATGGTAGACTCTTGTCTTGTTTAGCCTTTATCAAAGCTTGTTCATTTTCTACCTTTAATCTAATCAATTTTTGTCGAATTTGAGCAAAAGCCTCATCAACTAGTTTTTGTTGTTTAAGTAGTTCTACTTGAATAGCCTTTTCTTCTTTAAGTGCACTAGGATCTCCTATACACCCCTCTAACACAATTAGGTCTACTTCTACCAGCATCATCTCCCTCTCTGTCTGTTTTTATACCATGCTAGCTCTAACAAGCGATTCATGTCTCAGCTTCTATAAACTAACAAACGGCTCTTGACTTACATATTCTATTAACAAACTCAAGGTCATCAAGACCAAGGTATGCACTGGGATAACCCAAAGTCTATTTAAGACTTGCCTCTCTCAGCGTTACTACACAGACATTGCCTCTTCTTTATTGGCCAAATACTCGATACCAACATGCAAAATATATGCACCGAGGTGCCTCGTAGCTCTTATAGCTAGCTGGCTCCCGGGGGATGCACCAAATGATTGCTGTGTACTAATGTGCATCTCATTGGCTACTCTCAAGCCCATTTTAGCATATTTATTAATATGCGTTCGTAATTCACTTATTTTGCTAAATTTTCTAGTCCAACACTCATAGAATTAATCATTGTTGTACTCAATACACCAATTTGATAAATCAAATTACTAAATTTCCATTAAAACTTTCAAAATATAAAGTATTCCAATGTCCAATTTCTTTCTTTTCCCCAAATGCTTACTAAGTATGCAAAATTAAGCAAAATGTTCCATTTTCTGACATTTTTAAAGAGCAAATAAACTTCAAATGAGTAAATTTCTATTTAGTTATCAAGCTAATACATAAATAACTTAATTTTAAGTTTTTACATAAATACTTTTAAGTGATGGAGTGAAATGATGTTCTTTTAAATTTTGAAAATGTTTAAAGAAAATAGGACTTTTTGAAGTTATTCTTTTAATTTTAAAGTAATTTTCACTCACCACAATTGCTTTTAAACTTTTTTTGGAACTTTGTAGACCTCTTTGCAGTCCTCAATCTAAAAATCAACTCCAATAGTCTATTCCTATCTCAATTTCCTTCCTCTCTCTCTCTCTGTCTCTCTCCTCGGTTTCCCTTTTCTCTCTCTAAATTTACCCACACATTATCTTACTAACTCACAATCAATCACAATGAACACTACTCGTGAATACACACAGTCTAATACACAATTTCATGCTTCAATTATCTGCCTATTCTCTTTATGAAATCCCCTGTGGGATCTCTCTCTACACACACATAGTAAAATTCAAGACACATGCAATCTAATTAACACACACACACACACACACACTGATACCGGGTTATCCGCACCGCTCTCTAGCCCGGCCAGAGAACTGAGGTCCTAGGAAACAAATGGCGAATGCCATTTTTTTTCTATTCAAAATCTCTCTCTTTCATTATGATCCGCACTCTCTTTCTCATTCCCCCCTTTCTTTGCCTCGCACACGCCTCTCTCTCCTCCCCCTTGTTTTCTTCCGATCGACAGGCCATGACCCCCCCCCCCCCAATCTCTCCCCTCTCTCACTACCTCCGTTCCCCCTTCCTTCTCTCTCTTCTATCTCTCGCTGCGTGTGGACAACCCATAAGGGGACGATAATAATGCAACTCTCCCTCTCCCTCATATCCCATCCATTGACCTCATTTAATTCCTTCCCCTTCATCGCTCAGAGATGGCAGAAAGCAGCCCTACCCCCCCTACCTCCCCCCCCCCCCCCCCCCCCCCCCTCCCTTGCGCGTCCTCTGGATCAGCCCGTAGGCGCATGAGACCATATCTCTCTCTCTCTCCCACAACCCACACACCGAGTCCCTCCCTCGCCACCTCACCCCCCGCTCTCTCTCTCTCTCTCGCTCTCTATGATTGGACCAACCTGAAGGCACAACTCACAGGACCGCCATCTCTCTCTCTCACTACCCACCCACTCTACACACACACACACACTCACACGCACACACACACACACACACTCTCACCTCCCATCTTCCTCAGTGCCTTCTCCTCTCAATCGTCTGTTTTCCCTGCACATAGTAAACACACAATGATATATATATATATATATATATATATATATATATATTATGCATATATATACATAATTGATAAAAAACCACCCCCCCTCCTTCTCTCGTTCCCACACACAGCACTACACACATACTTACCATATATGATACACACTACACACAACACATATACGCATACGTACACACATGCATCGCACACACGCATATATGCACTCACAATAATTTTTTAAAAAAGGAAATACGACATCAACATTAAAAGAAAGAAGGAGGCTAACTCGCGCGTCGCCAACACCAAAACAAGAAGTAGTGCCGAAGGCACGCCCCGGCCATCACCAAAAGGAGGTAACACAAAACATCTCGGCTTCTTACGACAAAAGACCGACTCCAGCAGCACTAGAACCTCACACCGACCACCCAAACCATCGCCAAAACCCTTGTAAATGCCCCAAAACCCCACTTTTCCCTATTAACCTAGCCATGGCTAGTCGATTGTAAAAAAACTCTTCTCCACCCCACTCTTTCCTTTCTCTCTATCTCTACTTTCTCTCTCTATCTCTCTTACTAGAGAGGCATCTAGACCTTCTATTGTGACCAATGGATACTTGCAATGACCATTAGGTAAGGGCCACCTCTCAAGCCTATATAAAGAGGCCTCTGCTATGCACAAGGAACACAAGGAACGCACTAGCTCCATACACTCTACATTATAAGCACCACTAAGCACGTAGTGCACTCCATGCTTGAGAGCTAATGGCATCATGTTTGGTTGCAAGCTTGGGCATTTTAACATTGGCAACATCACCATTCTTCCCATGATTCACCACATTACAATTGAGTTACTAATCATGACCAATCTATGCACATGAAGTAGTCACTACTCTCCGAAGCAACATGAACACGCTTGGATTGAAGGCCGCTCTCAATGTTGGTGATTGATGTCCTCGATGGCCGCATCGTCTTTATGTTTCCCCCCAACTAACCTTCCAGCTAACTCCCACCTCGCCATGCACCATATGGCGCCCACATTCCATGATGCATCCCTAATGCCAAGAGCCAGGTTTGTAGTCGTCAAGACTACCACTTGTAAGTATCATCATCGTCAATAAAGGATGCAATGTTGTTTTGATCTTTGGGGTCCATTCTCTATTTTGATTTCCCATAGTTACGTGATGTTTCGTCTCTTGTATATCGCCTTGCTTGTGCTCCATCACGTGCGATATTTCCCATCGGTCGATGTGCCCTGTTCCGAGCTTGTCACATACCTCCCTCGTGCACACACTAATGACTAGTGATTAGGCATTTTCTTTACATATGGATGTCTTTTATACCACCGTGTCGTGTTGATTACCTAGAGGGCATTTCACTTTTGCTCCCCTAGATCATAAATGTTTGCGTCCTAGCTGCACTTATGCTAGGTAGTTCGCGTTCCAACCTATAGGATCACTTATACCTGGAGATGATGCTTGGGGATGTTCAGTCTATGTGTGGTGTAGAGGCCACCCCATATGGCATGTCATTTCTGGCCATCATTTTCTTGGCGCCCCCAGCGAGGATCCTTTCATGAAACCCTCCAATTTACAAAATTGAAACTCCTAAACTTTTGTGGATGGATGAATGGCTAGCAGGGTTGGCTAACTAGACAATAGAAGAAGAAGAGCTCCAAGCACAACTAGACGAACTCCGCATCTCCATCAAAGCTCGAGTGCCAGGCGTAACGGTAATCGATTTGGAGTGGGAGAGTCAACCAAAATGCCAAACTCAGTGGATATACATAGGCCGGGTGCCAAGAAGAAGAAGGATAAGGTCGAAACCATGTCCGCAACCTACAACCAACCCACAACAGCAAGATGGAGGGAGCTCTGCACAATAGAGAATCAACACTATTCTACTTCGAGAATTGGGTAACTCAAGTCACCGAGGTAATTATCACAGTCAGTTTCCAAGTTGCACCTGATGCTGTAGCATAGATAACGGAAGCACTTGCCCACGCTCTCACTAGAGAGGGTAGGGATCTACTGAGTTTATTTCAGGAAAGAACACGACCCTCTCCCACAAGCTTGGACAGTGACTAAGCACCTCTAAGCTTGACATGAATCAGTACAACCTACCTCAAGATAGATCACACATACCAACATGAGTACTCTCAATCAAGGTAATACTGGACTTGAAGGCTCACTACCAGCACGTCATCGACACCATGCTGGGTGGGGAACGGGTTTTTGAGGTTCTGGCGTTAGATCAGCCATTTGTCTTACCTTTGGTACAAGGCAATGTACCGTTTGAGATTTTAATCTATGTCCTAGTATAAAAGGGTATACACGCCTCCTTGTAAATAACAAAAAAAAAAAGAAAAAAACTTTTTTTGTAAGCTAAGCAGTGTGTATTTCTAGCTCTCTCTCAGTAATCATGGCAAGTGTAGCATTTCCAACATTTAAAGGAAAGAAGGGGGAGGATTTGGTAACAGACTTACTAGATGACTTTGAAGTAGCATGTGTAGTGAGAAACAAAGATACAGATGAATCCCGGGCTAGAATCTTTAAGCATCTCATGAAGCTAGAAGCTAGATCATGGTACAATGTACTTCCACAAGCAACCAAGGATGACTAGGAGCCCTTAAAAACCACTTTTAAGAGGCGCTTTGGGGAAGGTACCACTCCAGAGAAGTTGTGGGACAAGTTGAGAGACTTGAAGCAGGAGGGTATTTTAGAATATGCCACCTATGAGTCCAAATTTGTGGATTTGTGGGAACGGTGGGTTGAGTCACTGCCAAGGGGTTAAGCTCCACCCAATTTCCTAATGAAGGACCGATTCACGCATAGCTAATGGCCGCTTCTCAAGGAGAAGGTGAAAAATAGATTCCCGGCTACGTATGAGTTAGCCGTCAAGATTTCTCTCCTTAAGGACAAGAAGCTACGAATGAAAGCCAAAGAAACCGACTCAACAGTAGCAGAAACATTGGGCGACCTACAACCACGATAAAATCCATCCCTCCACCACCACCGGCTCTGGGGTAAGAGATGACCAACAAGATATGTTGCCCCATATTACTAACCAACTGCAGAATTTGTCAGTCCACTTGATAGAGCAAGGAAGGAATCAAGAAAGAGATTAAGACTTGGGAAGAGCATGACAACAAAACAGGGAGTATCACTGCTACAAATGCGGAGAAGATGGTCATGGTATGTACTACTGTCCCAAACCACGACAAAACCATAATAGAGGAGGTAGGAGGAACCAAATTCCGCCCCCTAGAGAAAGAACACCCCCACCCCGAGCACCAGCCCCACCAACACAAATTCTATGCCCACCCCAGGCAGCACCACCAGCATCCATTCCACCTCTTCCATCGGCACCACCACCTGATCACCCTGTAAACATCGTAAGGCTAGAAGAGAAAGGAAAGGCCGTAGTAGTGGAGGTAGGAGGAACCAACTGTCACCCCCTAGAGAAAGAACACCCCCACCCCGAGCACCAGCCCCACCAACAGAAATTCTACGCCCATCGTAGGCAGCACCACAAGCATCCATTCCACCTCTTCCACTGGCACCACCACCTGATCACCCTGTAAACATCATTGTTGAGATGTAGAGAGAAAGAGAGAGACGAGACAAGAGACACACCATATACGCTCCCAAAGACTGATTCATATTGAGGACAAGATACAAATATATAGGTGAGACAAAGTTCCGTAGAGTGAGCCATATATAGCTCCAACACCCCCACTCAAACAAAGGTCTCTAGCTTTGGATGAAAAAACCCTTGGGGAGTTCAAGGGAAAAACCCAAGCCCCTATACAATGTGAAATATGAACCAGCGATGATGATGTGAAAGTGAATTGTGCATCTATGTACAAATATTCAAGTGACTTAGATATCACAAGGTGCAAATGTGGAGTGTGCATAGTGCATGGTACCTAAAAGATTACAATGTCATATGTACAAAGCTATTACAATAGAAAAGAAGCTAATCTAGAAAGAGTGAGGCCGAAGCAACTCCAAGCTCCGAGCGCAAGAGGATGAAACGTGACTCATTGAGGCCTTTGGTCAAAATGTCTGCAATCATCTGGTCATTTGGACAGTGTTCAACCATAATGGTTCCCTTGCGTACTTCATACCTGACATAATGATAATGGACAGCAATGTGCTTTGACCTATTATGTTGAACATAGTCTTTTGCAAGACTAATAGCACTTTGGTTGTCACACCGCAAGGGTGTGCTAGAAAGAGGAGAGTGACCAATATCAACCAGCATTTGTCAAAGCCAAATCAACTCACGAGCTGCAAGTGATGCTGCAACATATTCTGACTCAGCCGTAGAAACTGCAACACAACGTTGTTTCTTGCTGGTCCAAGAAACAAGACAACCATTTATAAAGAAGCAATTTCCACTAGTAGATCGCATAGATAAATGTGAGCTTGCCCAGTCTGCATCTGTGTTACCCAAAAGAGAAAGAGATTGCATAGAATCCGATGTGAGTTGTCGTCGATAGACTAAACCAAAATCTGTAGTGCCTTTCAAGTATTTCAATACACGCTTTGCAGCAGACCAATGCTTAAGAGAAGGACATGCAAGATGTTGTCCAAGATAGTTAGCAGCAAACAGAATATCGGGACGAGTGTTCATGCCAACAAACTGAAGACATCCAATCAAGTTAGCATAAGGTTGATTTGTGACAAGTCGACCGCCATTGTCAGAAGTATTCTTCGTAGAGCTCGCAAGACAAGGTGTGTTGGCTGAATGTGCAGATTCCATACCAAATTTTTGAATAGTATCTGCAATAAACTTTGACTGTCGAAGGCATAAAATACCTTTTGTACGGTTCCGTTGGATTTGAATGCCAAGAGAAGAGTGAATCTCTCCAAGATCCACCATATCAAATGCAGAAGACAATAACTTTTTCACTTGCTGAAGAAATCCCAAATCATTGGAAACAAGGATGGTATCATCCACATAAAGAGCAAGAATCACAAAATTGCTACCTTGGCACTTTATGTATAAGTTAGGGTCTGACGAGCAAGAGATGAATCCTTTAGAGGTGAGAAAAAGATCAAATTTTGTATACCAGGCTCGCGAAGCTTGTTTGAGACCATATAGTGCCTTATGGAGTTGAGCAACAAGGTCTTATTTACCTGGAATAACAAACCCTTCTGGTTGTTCCATATAAATTTCCTCTTCCAAGTCACCATTAAGAAAAGCAGTTCGCACATCCATTTGATGAGCTTCTAAATCAAATTGAACAGCAAATGCCAATAAAACTCGAACACTTGTAATGCAAACAACTGGTGAAAAAGTCTCTTGATAATCAACACCAGCTACTTGGGAGTAACCTTTTGCAACTCAACGCGCCTTGAACTTGTGAAAAGATCCATCTGCTTTTACTTTTGTTTTATACACCCACTTACATTTAATAGTTGTACGACCAGGAGGTAATTCAGTTAGTATCCATGTACCTTTAGAGATAAGAGAATCGTACTCTGCTTCCATAGCCTCTTGCCATTGATCCTTTTGTGGTGAAGAGATAGCTTCATCATACGTAACGGGATCTTCAGAAGTAGAAAAAGCATTATCAGCAATATCGTCATCATAAACATGACATGAGCCATGTTCAAAATCAATAGGTAGATAAACAAAAATATCAATATCATCATTGGCAACATTTGCAATGGATGGTTGTGAGGAGGAAAGTTTCTCTATAGGAAGAGTTTCATCTTCTGAAAGAAATGGAAAAGCCTGAAGCAATGATTTAGTATCATCACAATCATCCATGGACCATGAGCCTCCCATAAGCTGTTCGTTAAAAGTAGCATCACGATTCACAATTACTTTCTTGGAGGAAGGGTCATAGAATTTGTAGCCTTTGGAAGTGTCAGAATATCCAATAAAAATAACTTTAAGACCAGGAGCATCAAGCTTTGTTCGTGTTTCTTTGGGAACATGAATATAAGCAATACATCCAAAGGTTCGAAAATGAGATACAGAAGGAATGTCACCTGACCATGTTGTGATGGGTATCTTACCAGAGGGTGCAGTAGTAGGAAGATGATTCTGAATAAATGTACCTGTCAAAGTAGCTTCAGCCCAGAAAACACGAGATAAGCCAGAATGAATCAGCATACATCTTACAGCATTGAGAATAGTGCGATTCTTTCGTTTAGCAACACCATTCTGCTGAGACGAATATGGAATAGTGTGTTCATGATGAATTCCACTGTCAGCACAGTAACTCACAAACTCTCGAGAAACATATTCGCCTCCATTGTCACTACGAAGCTTCTTAAGGCGATGACCAGTTTGAAGTTCCGCAGCCTTGTGGAATTGTTTGAAAACAGATAAGGCTTCAGATTTTTGTCTAAGTAGAAATACAGTCGTATACCTTGAGAAATCATCAATGAAAGTAATGAAGTAGCGATATTGTGATCTCGAAGAAGGTAGAGGTCCACATATATCAGTATGAACAAGATCCAAGATGTCATGAGAATGAGTTGTATTTGAAAGAGGAAAGGGTTTATGATTGTGTTTCCCAAGAGCACAAAATTCACAAATTCCCATATGGGGATGGGCTTTAAGATCCATGCCATGAACAAGATCACGACGTTGAAGATCAAGGAGTTTTGAGAAATCAGCATGAACAAAACGGTGATGCCATACTTTGCAATCATGATCACCTGGAGCAGTGACAATATTTGCTACAGCATTGTTGAGAGAGAGTTCAAATAAATTACCGTTTCGAGGAGCAGTGGCTATAGTCTGCCCATCTTTCTCAATTCGGCATTTGGTATAATCAAATCCAACAAACAGACAAAGATCAACAAGTCTAGCAACTGAAAGAAGATTACGTTGAAGATCTGGTACATGTAATACTCCTCGCAAAATTCGAGTGGAAGAAGATAAGGTACCAAGATATAAGTCTCCAATACCCTTTACTTGACAAGTAGTATCATCAGCAAGATAAACAACACGTTGAACTGGCAGTGGATGATAGTTATGGAGCCACTTAGACTGATATGTCATATTTCCTGTAGCACCAGAATCGACAATAAAAAGTGATCCATCACGTACATGAAGTATTCTGTCTGGAGCAACTGAACATAGGACGCAGCTTGTTTCTGATACAATGTTGTTTCAATGTTCAGTAGCATATGCTCTATTCCGATCTGTGTCGAATCGACGCTTATAGCACATATGAGTGGGATGATCAGATCGTACAATATTCACAAGAAGAAGAAGAAGAAGAAGAGTCTCTAGATAAACGTGGTTGTTTTGTGGTAATATTGTGTTCTTCATCATATTGACGTGCCCAACAATCATCTTCAGTATGGCCATTTCTGTTGCAGTAAGAACATTGCTTATTAGGAAATTTGAGACGAGAGAAAATATTACCGCGACGGCCACCTCTGCGGTTTCCTCGTTGAAATGGACGCCTTCGAGCATAAAAAGCACGTTCCAACTGTTGTGACTCAGTCTCCTCTTGTGAAATCATAGCTGTATCGTGACGAGCATTCCGATGTTCTTGACGTTGAGAGTATTCAATTAAAGACATGCAAGCTTGGTCGAAATCAAGACCATCTTTATTAGAGAGAATAGTAACAATGTTATCATAAGAAGAGTCCTTCACCGTATCAAGGAGAAGTGTAATCAGTTGCTTTTGTGGAACAGGATCACCGGCAGCAGCAAGTTGATTAATAATAGATTTGAAAGACTCAATATGTCCCGTCATGGCGGTACCAACTTCATATTGTAACTTGTTAAGCAACCCTCTCAAATAAAGTATTTCTGTAACAGATTTCTTCTGAAAGTTTGCAATAAGGTACTTCCATACGTCATGGGAAGTAGGCAGTTCATACATATCAAGCAAAAGGGAATCAGTAAGAGCAGAAATAATATACCGACGAGCTGCTTTATCACGTCGTTGCCAATCCGTATAGGCAACATTCCAATCTTCAAATATAGGTTCTTCACTGATAAGCACGTTATCATTATCCGTATCAACAGGCTGAGGCGGACAAACATGATTTTCAAGAACAACATCGGAGAGTTCATCGCCTTCAAGAATTAACAACATCTTTGCTTTCCAGCCTGGAAATCCTTGACCTTGGAAAGGAGGAACAGAACGTTGGCCAGAAGAAAAGCCGTTGACGAGAATATTCATAGCCATATCTTGTTGCGAGAAGACGTATAACATAAGACCGCAGAATCTGCACACCATATATGGTGAAGGCCGCAATTGAGAATGAGAGAGATATGAGTACGATAAACGTAAGAAGGATGCTCAAGGAATGTCCAAAGATGTGAGAGACATCACCCAAAAAAGACAGGGTAAAGGAGACGTTAATAATAAACGAGTCCTCAAAATAGAGTGGCGTGAGACGCAAGATTGACGGCCACAATACGAATAGCAAAAAGCTAAATCTTCTCGAAAAAGTTAATGCCAAAATAAGAAAAACGATTGCAGACGCTTCACGAAGAAGTAGGACGAAGAAAGTTGCGTCAAGCTCTATTGCAGTAAAAACAGCATAACTTTCTGCTGCGAACTCCGATTGACGCAAACCTAGAACTCAAATCGAAGAGCTCAAGGAGACGAACAAGTTTTGGATGAAAAGCGCCATAGCGCTATGCTCTATCACGCTTTTCTTGTTTCTCCAAATTTTGAGCAGAACAGTAAGAAAAATTGAGATGAAGTTCAGGGTGTCATTAACAAGAAAACGTAATCAACGATTAGATTGATTATAAATAAATGCCACATAAAACACTAATCATATTCTTCTTAACACAAAACAACCACAGTTAACAAGAATCAACGCTCAAAAATAAAATTTGTAACAATTTTGAATCTTACATGCGAATCGCATACACATACTGTTGTCACCATGAATTGAATCGGCGCGTGATCGTTACCGCTCTGATACCATGTTGAGATGTAGAGAGAAAGAGAGAGACAAGACAAGAGACACACCATATACGCTCCCAAAGATTGATTCATATTGAGGACAAGATACAAATATATAGGTGAGACCAAGTTCCGTAGAGTGAGCCATATATAGCTCCAACAATCATAAGGCTAGAAGAGAAAGGAAAGGCCGTAGTAGTGGATCCACCCAAAGCAAAGGAGAGGGATAAGGGTAAGGAGAAGGTAACCTTTGTAGAACCATTTGAATCCATGACTATGAAAAGAGCTAGGAGGGAAAAAGCTACACAATTTGACGATGAGATAAGCATGAAAGGAGAGAATAGCAAAAGGCCATCCAGGCCACGTCGAAAACTAGGCATCACCAACTTCTAGTTAGGGGAAAGTTTTAAGCCCTATGATCTAACATTGGATGTGGCAGAGCAAGGATCAAAGATTACATGGCCACAACTGCTACATCTCGCACCAAAGGTAAGGCGACAATGGTCCAAAATGGTTAAGTACAAGACGCTCCAAAGCAAAGGTAGCCGGAGCAATTTCAGGTTGCAACATGGATGACATCCTTCTAATTGTCAACGTCAACATAAAAGGAAAGAGGGTTGGAAACACCTACATTGATGGAGGTGCACAAATTTGTGTGATGAGCGAAGCTATGATGCTTCAGTTGGGGCTTGAGGTTGAGAGGCCTTCTCCATGCAAGGCAAAGATGGCAAACAATGCAAAAGTAAAGTGTGTAGGTGTGGTAAGTTTTGTGAAGATAAAAGCTTTCAACACTGAGGTAGAAGTAGATGTTTTTGTAATGCCTACTAAGGGGGAGGGCTATCCATTAATCTTGGGAAGGCCATGGTTGATGGAGTGAAGGCAAAACAGGACTGGGGCACTGGCCTTCTACGCATGACTGGTAAGAAACGGGAGACAATCTAGTACGACATGCAGACTGGAAAGCAGAAGCAAATGGATCTAGAAACATCAGCAGATGAAACCACTAGCGAGTCTTCCACTTCTGAGGAGGAGAACACATCCACCGAAGAAAGTGATAGTTCCATCGATGTGATAGGTATCATCATAAAGGATCCACAAAGGGTAAGCACAATTGGTGATCCGTCACTACAAGGGCGACGCAATGAAAAGGAGAGCAAGGCACCTAGCCTGGGAGAAAGTAGGTTGAAGGGTATGTTGTCCACGGAATTAACACTTGAGGAGAAACATAGTTTTTTGCAGATGTTGATGGGATTTCCTGAACTTTTCATTGACAACTATGGAAGAATCACAGGTATTACAATGGTGAAACATCATATTAAGTTGAAGGAAGGGGTAAAACTAGTTGTGCAAAAGCTACGACCACTGGGGGTCATACAAGAAAAGGCACTCCTGGCCGAGGTAAGGAAGCTGCTGGAAGCAGGGTTCATCTATCCTGTAGAAAACTAAGAGTGGGTGTCACCCGTAGTAGTGACACCTAAAAAGAGTTGTAAGTGGAGGGTCTGCGTTGACTACAAACCACTAAATGCAGCTACACAGAGAGACCACTTTCCTCTCCCTTTCTTGGATGAAATTTTGAATGAATTAGTGGGTTTTGAATGCTACTATTACCATATACATGTGGTAGTGATGTGTGTGAACACACTAGGACCGCCGGGGAATTTTTTCCCTCTTTAGGAGGTTTTTTCCCCCGTGCATTGTATATACGCCCATCACTCTAGAGCTATCTATCTTTCCATTGCACACTAAGTAACACACTCTCTATTGTGTGCCTTGAGCTTCCTTCGTCTTCTCCAAGCTTTGTGTGTTTCTCTGCAACCCTAATTCCAACAATTGGTATCAGAGTAGGTCACGTCCTCCCGGCCTTAGTCGTCAGCTGTTCCAGCACACGCCTGCTCACTTTCTACGATTTCAGTGAGCTTTGGCGAGCGTTCGCAGGTTGACAAATATTTTGGGCGAGCTCAAAAAGCTCGGTCTGCTCAGAAATTTGATTTGGGCTCATTTCGGCCTCCGTTTTCACTACAGGCAGTACTGCACAAGCTATTTCGTCATTTTGTGCAGAATTTCTATCAGTGTCAATTTCTGCATAACAGGTGCCTTATAGTATTCTACGGTTTGTGCTATATAGCACAGGTTGTTCTCGCTCCGTTTCTCCTATTTTCGAGAAGTTTTCACATCCGGTGTAGCATTTACCATGGCTGACAACAACAACACAGATGTGTTCAAGATGTTTGCTGCTGAGGATAGGTTGGATGGGGACAACTACCCTATGTGGGCTTATATGATGCAACATGTTCTTGTGTCAAAAGGTGTCTGGAACATTGTGCAGGGCATTGATGTACGTCCTGGTTCTGAGGATGTAGGCGATGTTGAGGATGTTGCAGGTCTTGCTGCAAGGATTGCAGCTGTTAGAGTTGTTTTGCCTACAGCAGAACAAGCTTGTTGGGATGTTAAGGATGCGCAAGATCATGCATTGATTGCGTTGTCTGTGAAGCGCACCATTGTTCCTCACATCCGTTCAGCAAAATCTGCAAAACAGGCTTGGGATATTTTAGCAGGTCTTTATACAAGCCGCAATGAGGCTAAAATTGCTTTGCTGCGTAAAGACCTGGAGTCGAAGATTATGCATGAGGAGGATGATATGGACACTTTCCTTGCTAGTGTCAAGGATATCAATGAGCAGCTTATTTCTGCAGGTGAAGTCATTTCAGACAGTTCCCTTGTGCAGACTGTTCTTGATGCCTTACCAGATTCCTACCAGACTTTTGCTAGTACTTGGAGACTGATGACCCAAGTGTTGAGATGTAGAGAGATAGAGAGAGAGACGAGACAAGAGACACACCATATACGCTCCCAAAGACTGATTCATATTGAGGACAAGATACAAATATATAGGTGAGACCAAGTTGAGTAGAGTGAGCCATATATAGCTCCAACACCCCCACTCAAACAAAGGTCTCTAGCTTTGGATGAAAAAAACCCTTGGGGAGTTCAAGGGAAAAACCCAAGCCCCTATACAATGTGAAAATATGAACCAGCGATGATGATGTGAAAGTGAATTGTGCATCTATGTACAAACATTCAAGTGACTTAGAGATCACAATGTGCAAATGTGGAGTGTGCATAGTGCATGGTACCTAAAAGATTACAATGTCATATGTACAAAGCTATTACAATAGCAAAGAAGCTAATCTAGAAAGAGTGAGGTCGAAGCAACTCCAAGCTCCGAGCGCAAGAGGATGAAACATGACTCGTTGAGGCCTTTGGTCAAAATGTCTGCAATCATCTGGTCACTTGGACAGTGTTCAACCATAATGGTTCCTTTGCGTACTTCATACCTGACATAATGATAATGGACAGCAATGTGCTTTGACCTATTATGTTGAACATAGTCTTTTGCAAGACTAATAGCACTTTGGTTGTCACACCGCAAGGGTGTGCTAGAAAGAGGAGAGTGACCAATATCAACCAGCATTTGTCGAAGCCAAATCAACTCACGAGTTTCAAGTGATGCCGCAACATATTCTGACTCAATCGTAGAAACTGCAACACAACGTTGTTTCTTGCTAGTCCAAGACACAAGACAACCATTTATAAAGAAGCAATTTCCACTAGTAGATCGCATAGATAAATGTGAGCTTGCCCACTCTGCATCTATGTAACCCAAAAGAGAAAGAGATTGCATAGAATCCGATGTGAGTTGTCGTCGATAGACTAAACCAAAATCTGTAGTGCCTTTCAAGTATTTCAACACACTCTTTGCAGCACACCAATGCTTAAGAGAAGGACATGCAAGATGTTGTCCAAGATAATTAGCAGCAAACAGAATATCGGGACGAGTGTTCATGCCAACAAACTGAAGACATCCAATCAAGTTAGCATAAGGTTGATTTGTGACAAGTTGACCTCCATTGTCAGAAGTGTTCTTCGTAGAGCTTGCAAGACAAGGTGTGTTGGCTGAATGTGCAGATTCCATACCAAAATTTTGAATAGTATCTGCAATAAACTTTGACTGCCGAAGGAATAAAATACCTTTTGTACGGTTCCGTTGGATTTGAATGCCAAGACACGAGTGAATCTCTCCAAGATCCACCATATCAAATGCAGAAGACAATAACCCTTTCACTTGCTGAAGAAATCCCAAATCATTGGAAACAAGGATGGTATCATCCACATAAAGAGCAAGAATCACAAAATTGCTACCTTGGCACTTTATGTATAAGTTGGGGTCTGACGAGCAAGAGATGAATCCTTTAGAGGTGAGAAAAAGATCAAATTTTGTATACCAGGCTCGCGAAGCTTGTTTGAGACCATATAGTGCCTTATGGAGTTGAGCAACAAGGTCTTCTTTACCTGGAAGAACAAACCCTTCTGGTTGTTCCATATAAATTTCCTCTTCCAAGTCACCATTAAGAAAAGCAGTTCGCACATCCATTTGATGAGCTTCTAAATCAAATTGAACAGCTAATGCCAATAAAACTCGAACACTTGTAATGCGAACAACTGGTGAAAAAGTCTCTTGATAATCAACACCAACTACTTGGGAATAACCTTTTGCAACTAAATGCGCCTTGAACTTGTCAAAAGATCCATCTGCTTTTAATTTTGTCTTATACACCCACTTACATTTAATAGCTGTACGACCAAGAGGTAATTCAGTTAGTATCCATGTACCTTTAGAGATAAGAGGATCGTACTCTGCTTCCATAGCCTCTTGCCATTGATACTTTTGTGGTGAAGAGATAGCTTCATCATAAGTAGTGGGATCTTCGGAAGTAGAAAAAGCATTATCAGCAATATCGTCATCATAAACATGACATGAGCCATGTTCAAAATCAATAGGCAGATGAACAAAAATATCAATATCATCATTGGCGACATTCGGAATGGATGGTTGTGAAGAGGAAATTTGCTCTATAGGAAGAGTTTCATCTTCTGAAAGAAATGGAAAAGCTTGAAGCAATGATTTAGTATCATCAGAATCATCCATGGACCATGAGCCTCCCATAAGCTGTTCGTTAAAAGTCGCATCACGATTCACAATTACTTTCTTGGAGGAAGGGTCATAGAATTTGTAGCCTTTGGAAGTGTCAGAATATCCAATAAAAATAACTTTAAGACCAGGAGCATCAAGCTTTGTTCGTGTTTCTTTGGGAACATGAATATAAGCAATACATCCAAAGGTTCGAAAATGAGATACAGAAGGAATGTCACCTGTCCATGCTGTGATGGGTATCTTACCAGAGGGTGCAGTAGTAGGAAGATGATTCTGAATAAATACTTCTGTCAAAGTAGCTTCAGCCCAAAAAACACGAGATAAGCCAGAATGAATCAGCATACATCTTACAACATTGAGAATAGTGAGATTCTTTCGTTCAGCAACACCGTTCTGTTGAGGCGAATATGGAATAGTGTGTTCATGATGAATTCCACTGTCAGCACAGTAACTCACAAACTCTCGAGAAACATATTCACCTCCATTGTCACTACGAAGCTTCTTAAGGCGATGACCAGTTTGAAGTTCCGCAGCCTTGTGGAATTGTTTGAAAACAGATAAGGCTTCAGATTTTTTTCTAAGTAGAAATACAGTCGTATACCTTGAGAAATCATCAATGAAAGTAATGAAGTAGCGATATTGTGATCTCGAAGAAGGTAGAGGTCCACATATGTCAGTATGAACAAGATCCAATATGCCATGAGAATGAGTTGTATTTGAAAGAGGAAAGGGTTTGCGATTGTGTTTCCCAAGAGCACAAAATTCACAAATTCCCATATGAGGATAGGCTTTAAGATCCATGCCATGAACAAGATCACGACGTTGAAGATCAAGGAGTTTTGAGAAATCAGCATGAACAAAACGGTGATGCCATACTTTGCAATCATGATCACCTGGAGCAGTGACAACATTTGCTACAGCATCGTTGAGAGAGAGTTCAAACAAATTACCATTTCGAGGAGCAGTGGCTATAGTCTTTCCATCTTTCTCAATTCGGCATTTGGTATGATCAAATCCAACAAACAGACCAAGATCAACAAGTCTAGCAACTGAAAGAAGATTACGTTGAAGATCTGGTACATGTAATACTTCTCGCAAAATTCGAGTGGAAGAAATTAAGGTACCAAGATATAAGTCTCCAATACCCTTTACGTGACAAGTAGTATCATCAGCAAGATAAACAACACGTTGAACTGGCAGTGGATGATAGTTATGGAGCCACTTAGACTGATATGCCATATTTCCTGTAGCAGCAGAATCGACAATAAAAAGTGATCCATCGCGTACATGAAGTATTCTGTCTGGAGCAACTGAACATAGGACGCAGCTTGTTTCTGGTACAATGTTGTTTCGATGTTCAGTAGCATATGCTCTATTTCGATCTGTGTCGAATCGATGCTTATAGCACATATGAGTGGGATGATCAGATCGTCCACAATATTCACAAGAAGAAGAAGAAGAGTCTCTAGATAAACATGGTTGTTTTGTGGTAATATTGTGTTCTTCATCGTATTGACGTGCCCAAAAATCATCTTCAGTATGGCCATTTCTGTTGCAGTAAGAACATTGCTTATTAGGAAATTTGAGACGAGAGAAAATATTACCGCGACGGCCACCTCTACGGTTTCCTCGTCTAAATGGACGCCTTCGAGCATAAAAAGCCCGTTCCATCTATTGTGACTTAGTCTCCTCGTGTGAAATCATAGCTGTATCATGACTAGCATTACGACGTTCTTGACGTTGAGAGTATTCAATTAAAGACATGCTGGCTTGGTCGAAATCAAGACCATCTTTATTAGAGAGAATAGTAACAATGTTATCATAAGAAGATTCCTTCACCGTATCAAGGAGAAGTGTAATCAGTTGCTTTTGTGGAACAGGATCACCCGCAGCAGCAAGTTGATTAATAATAGATTTGAAAGACTCAATATGTCCCGTCATGGCAGTACCAACTTCATATTGTAACTTGTTAAGCAACCCTCTCAAATAAAGTATTTCTGTAACAGATTTCTTCTGAAAGTTTGCAATAAGGTACTTCCATACGTCATGGGAAGTAGGCAGTTCATACATATCAAGCAAAAGGGAATCAGTAAGAGCAGAAAGAATATACCGACGAGCTGCTTTATCACGTCGTTGCCAATCCGTATAGGCAACATTCCAATCTTCAAATATAGGTCCTTCAGTGATAAGCACGTTATCATTATCCGTATCAAGAGGCTGAGGCGGACAAACACGATTTCCAAGAACAACATCGGAGAGTTCATCGCCTTCAAGAATTAACAACATCTTTGCTTTCCAGCCTGGAAATCCTTGACCTTGGAAAGGAGGAACAGAACGCTGGCCAGAAGGAAAGCCGTTGACGAGAATATTCATAGCCATATCTTGTTGCGAGAAGACGTATAAGATAAGATCGCAGAATTTGCACACCATATATGGTGAAGGCCGCAATTGAGAATGAGAGAGATATGAGGACTGCGTTCTGTCAACAATAAACGTAAGAAGGATGCTCAAAGAACTTCCAAAGATGTGAGAGACGTCACCCAAAAAGGGCAGGGTAAAGGAGACGTTAATAATAAAAGAGTCCTCAAAATAGAGTGGCGTGAGACGCAAGATTGATGGCCACAATATGAATAGCAAAAAGCTAAATCTTCTCGAAAAAGTTAACGCCAAAATAAGAAAAACGATCGCAGACGCTTCACGAAGAAGTAGGACGAAGAAAGCTGCGTCAAGCTCAATTGCAGTAAAAACAACATAACTTTCTGCTGCGAACTCCGATTGACGCAAACCTAGAACTCAAATCGAAGAGCTCGAGGAGACGAATAAGTTTTGGATGAAAAGTGCAGATGAAGTTCAGGGTGTCATCAACAAGAAAACGTAATCAACGATTAGATTGATTAGCAATAAACGTCACACAAAACACTAATCATATTTTTCTTAACACAAAACAACCACAATTAACAAGAATCAATGCTCAAAAATAAAATTTGTAGCAATTTTTGAATCTTACATGCAAATCGCATACACATACTATTTTGTCACCATGAATTGAATCGGCGCATGATCGTTACTGCTCTGATACCATGTTGAGATGTAGAGAGAAAGAGAGAGAGACGAGACAAGAGACACACCATATACGCTCCCAAAGACTGATTCATATTGAGGACAAGATACAAATATATAGGTGAGACCAAGTTGAGTAGAGTGAGCCATATATAGCTCCAACACCAAGGAAATCCAGAAGTTTTCAAGTTTGATGGATTATGCACATTGCTGCTGTCCAGAAAAAACAGGACTAGACAGCGTGCAGTTGAACACGCTTTTATTGCTTCTCAAAGAAAGGGTGGTAACAGCAATGCAGCCACTTCTTATGGTTCTGCTGCGAGTGGCAAAAATTATGGTCCTAATGCTTCTGTTGGCAGTACTTCGTCTGGAAATTCTGGTGATAAGGGAAAAAAGAAGATGCGTTGCCATTATTGTAAAGCCAATGATCACTTGATCAAATCATGTCCTAAGTTGAAGGCCAAAGAGGCTAAGAAGAAAGAGGGTGGTTCCACTACAAATGCTGGTTCCACTACAAATGCAGCCATTGTCGAGTCTTCTGTGAAAGGAGACTGTGTTGCTGATGTTGATGCAGAATGGGCTTTTAGCGCAGAGTGCACTTACAATCCTGCTGTCCATGATGCATGCTTGTCAGTTGCTACAGATTCACATGTGTGGTATTTCGACAGTGGTGCTACAAAGCACATTACCTCACATCGTGAATTGTTTACCTCTCTCGAGTCTGTCCCTCATGGGAATTCAGTCACTTGTGCCAACATCGCCTCTTATCCAATTCAGGGAGTTGGAAAGATTGTGCTCACTGCTGCTAATGGCAGTTCCTTCACACTTGTTGATGCACTTTATGTACCTGGGATCAAGAAGAATCTCTTGTCTGTATCCGCACTTACTAGACTTGGACTTGTAGTCAAATTTGTGGATGACAGATGTACAGTTCATGATCTCAGTTTTGGTGATGAAATTGTTGCATCTGGGCTTTTGTGTCGTGGGTTGTATAAGATCACTTTGTATGACAAGTGTGGATAAAATTTTGCAAATGCTGTTGCAGATTCAAGGGCTATTTCAGATGCAAAACTTTGGCATGCACGTTTTGGTCATCTGAATTTTGCCAGTTTGCTGCGTTTGCAGAAATCTGATATGGTTGCTTCTTTGCCGCCTCTTGAAGCACCTGTCAAACATGTTTGTGAAGGCTGTATTTTGGATAAGATGCAGCGTTCTAAATTTCCAAAGGATAGTTTAGTTCGGGCCACATGCAGGTTGCAACTTGTGCATAATGATGTTTGTGGGCCCATGAAAACTCTGTCCTTAGGCAATTACCTGTACTTCGTGACTTTCATTGATGATTACTCCAGGCATGCATGGGTATTTACGCTTAAAGCGAAGTATGAAGTTTTTATGTGCTTCAAACAATTTCTGGCTATGGCTGAAAATGCCTCGAAATGTACTATGGGCACCCTCCGTTCCGATCGAAGGGGGGAGTATATGTCTCATGAATTTAATGCATTTCTGGCTAGTCGTGGGATAAAACACCAATGTACAGTGCCTTATACACCTCAACAAAATGGTGTTGCTGAGAGGAAAAATAGGTCACTGATGGAAATGGCACGATGTATGGTCAAAAGTGAAGCTTTGAAGCATTCTTTTTGGATTGAGGCCATCATGTGTGCCACTTATGTACTTAACAGGTGTCCTACGAAAGCTTTGCAGTCTAATACTCCATATGAAGCATGGCATGATAGAAAGCCTTCTATTGAGCACATGCGTGTTTTTGGCTGTTTGGCATATGCTTTGGTGCCACAAGTGCAGCGCAGAAAATTGGATGATAAGGCTGTCAAATGTATTTTTGATGGTTATAGTGCTGAAAGCAAAGGTTACAGGTTGTATCATCCACAAAAAAAATGTCTTCTGGTTTCACGGGATGTAGTGTTTGTGGAAGATTCTGTTCATCCCTTGCTGTCATGTACTAGAGACAGTAATGTAAGCTCACAGGACATTTATAACACTTTGTTGCCTCTTTTCAGTGGTGGAAATACGAATGTAAGTTCCAATGAGGCAAATGTACAGCCTATGGGGGTTTCTGAAAATGTTTTAGATCAGCCTATTACTGATGCAGATGTACATGATGTACTTGATGAGGAAAGGGCTGAAAATGAGCAGGCTAGAGGTATGCCAAAATGGCTGGTGCACACTTTGCGTGACAGTAAATTGGATGCACCTTTGTCTAGTCATACTCGTTCAGGCTCTCGCCATGCATCTTATGCATCAGATTGTTATGCTTTGGCTGTGTCTAGTTTACATGATGTTGAGGAGCCTCTGTCTTTTGATGAAGCACAGAATTTAGAAAATTGGATGGCTGCCATGCAATCAGAATATGATGCACTTATAGAGAATGACACATGGACTTTGTGATTTGCCTCCTGGCAAAAAGGCCATTGGTACGAAGTGGGTTTACAAGTTGAAACGCAAGCCGGATGGTGAGATTGATCGCCATAAGGCTCGACTTGTTGCAAAGGGTTATGCACAGCAAAAAGGCATAGATTATGAAAAACTTTTTGCTCCCACTTGTCGTATGACTACTGTGCGTTTTATATGTGCATTGGCAGCTCATTTTGGTTGGGATGTACATCAATCAGACATTGTTATTGCTTTCTTGAATGGTGACATATTTGAGGAAGTTTATGTAACGCAGCCTCGCGGTTTTGTCATAAAAGGACAAGAGGACAAAGTGTGCAAATGTAACAAGGCTTTGTATGGGTTGAAGCAATCTCCTCGTGCTTGGTATGAGAAAGCTGACACTCATTTGGTCAAACAAGGATTTCGTAACAATCCAACAGAAAGCACATTGTATGTAAAGCGTGAGGGTGATGTATTTCTCATCGTGGTTCTTTATGTTGATGATTTGCTGATCACTGGACCAAATGAGAGACATATTGCTGAATTTAAGGATGATTTGAATGCCACTTTCAAGATGAAAGATTTGGGGCTGTTGCAACATTACTTGGGTATACAGTTTAAGCAGTGTGATGGTGGTATTGCCTTGTGTCAGAAAAGTTACATAGAGACATTGCTATGTAAGTTTGGACTTGAGGATTGCAAACCTATTACCACTCCCATGGAAACAGGTTTGAAGTTGAGTCTACATGATGCTGGCGATCTTGCTGATGTCACTCTTTACCAAACTGCTGTTGGCTGCCTCATTTATGTATGCAACACGAGGCCGGATATTCAGTTTGCAGTCTCACAGGTCAACAGATTTATGCATAGCCCAGGGTCTAAGCATTGGCAGGCTGTCAAGAGGATTTTCCGCTACCTTAGTGGCACTTTACATCTTGGCTTGTTTTATCCCATGAGGGGATCATTTCCGCCAGACTTACATGCTTTTTCAGACTCAGATTGGGCTGGTTGTTTTGACACGCGAGTGTCCACAAGTGGTTTTTGTTTCATGCTTGGCAGTTCATGTATATCATGGTTGAGAAAGAAGCAACCTACTGTGGCCACTTCGAGTTGTGAGGCTGAGTACAGGGCAGTCTTCACAGCTACGGTTGAGTGTGTATGGATCAGACACCTTATGGTTGATTTGGGTGTTGGACATGACACTGCCAACACTATCTACACTGACAGTCAGAGCGCATTGGCAATTGCGAGGAACCCAGTTTTTCATGCTCGCACAAAGCACATTGAGGTGCATTACCACTATGTCAGGGAGAGGCTCTCAGCAGGAGAGATCAACTTGGCTTATGTGCCAACACAGGACAACCTTGCAGATCTTTTCACAAAGGCATTGTCTCGTAAGAAGCTTGAATCTTTCCGCAAAGCTTTGGGCTTACTCCCCTTTGTGGAATGATCCTGTCCTCAGGGCATGGCACTTCCCTTTACTCATGTGCCAGCTTTCGTTTACCGCATCACTCCAGGGGGGGTTTGTTACCATATACATGTGGTAGTGATGTGTGTGAACACACTAGGACCACCGGGGCATTTTTTCCCTCTTTAGGAGGTTTTTTCCCCCTGTGCATTGTATATACGCCCATCACTCTAGGGCTATCTATCTTTCCATTACACACTAAGTAACACACTCTCTATTGTGTGCCTTGAGCTTCCTTCTTCTTCTCCAAGCTGTGTGTGTTTCTCTGCAACCCTAATTCCAACAGCTACACCGTGTGTGATGGTTATTTTGGATATTTTCAAATACGCATAGCCTTGGAAGATCAGCTAAAAACCACTTTCATCACGCCATGGGGTTGTTTTGCACATAGAGTTATGCCATTTGGTCTCACAAATGCACCTGCCCCACATTCCAAAGATATGTCACATATGTATTTCAACCATTCTTTGGAACATCCATAAGAGTATTCATTGTTGATTTTTGTATATATAGCTCTCACATTTCACACTTAGAAAAAGTAAATGAGGGTTTGGCCAAGTTGCAAAGCCTAGGCGGGCAACTAAATTTGGACAAATGCCACATTGGGGAGAGTAAATTCATTCTATTAGGCCATGAAATTTCAGCAAAAGGTATCAATGCCGATCCAAGTAAGGTGTTGGCACTCATAGACCTACCTTCACCAACAACCACACGTTAGCTGGTCTCTTTTTTACAAAAGGTGAGGTACTTGAGTAAATTCATACAACTACTATCACAACTTGTTCTACCACTACAAGATCTCACTCAAAAATCAACTTTCACCTGAGTAGAGGAAAGCAAACATCACTACAATTACAAGGTAAAGGAGGTCTTAGCCACCCTACCAACTATCTCACCACCCAAGTCGGATGAAACATTCTACGTCACCTCAAGTGTGGGTGATGACTCATTGGGGGCTGTGCTACTCCAAAAGGATACAATGACATCTTTCATGAGGCCAATTTATGTCTCTAGTCGAATGATGACAACAGCAGAGAAAGGTTTCACCCATGTGGAACACCTAGTCCTAGCTCTTAGATTTTCAACTACAAAGTTTAGGTCATATTTGCTGCCTAAGAAATTTGTGATTCTAACCACGGATGAGATGTTTCTCTACGTTGTACAACACATGGATGTGTCTGCAAGAATTTGACTACACAGTACAGGTGGAAAGCACGACAAGGGCAAGCTTGGGAGGACTCATGACCTACCAAGGCTTTGAGAGGAAGGAGAAGCAATATAAAGGGGAAGAAATTCGATTACTTCCAGTACCATCGATGGTAGAAGGAGCACGCTCTCTCTACTTTCATGGAGCCTACAAGCGAGCATCCGACAAAGCAGCTCTGTAGGCATAGTGGTCTTTGATGACAAAGGTATCAAGGTATTTTTGCTTGGCCAATTGTTAGATTCACATTCTAACAATGAAGCCGAGTATGCAACACTAACCAAGGGTTTACAATGGTGCGTCTCGCAAGGGGTAAAGCGCCTTAACGTATTTGGGGATGCTCTACTCTTGGTAAGGCAAGTAAATGGAGTGTGGACATGCAAGAATCCTCGCTTCAGGACTCTCTTAAGTGGTGTAAAAATCCTGATGGGTAAGTTTGAAGAAGTTCAAATACACCATATCCCAAGGGCTCAAAACAATGAAGAAGATGCCTTAGCAAGTGAAAGACTGCAGGAAGTGGTGGTTGAGGCTATAAAGCTAAAGGTCCCTCTATTTCAAGGTAGTGATGCCTTACCTGACATCATGCATTTTTTGGAAACAGGGGAATGCCCATCGGATTTAACAAAAAGCAATGGCTGACACGGAAGGCCACAAGGTATCGACTTATCAATGACGGTTTGTATTGTAAGGATCAGGACCAAATACTTAGGAAGGTCCCTCTCTCTAATGAAATCACGGGAATAATTGCTAGTTATCATGACGGGGTTTGTAGTTGTCACTTTGCCCTCGACATAGCAAGTAGGAAAATCTTGCAGGCTGGCTTCATATGGCCTAGCCTCAACCGAGATGTACACCACTGGTGCAAGACGTGTAAGTTGTGTCAAAAGGCCAGCAGTAGGTCACGTATGCATGAACCTCAGACACCTATCCTTTCATATGGACCGTTTGAAAAGTGGGGTATCGATGCCATAGGACCATTGCCTAGGGACAACTCAGGGAAATTTTACATCATCATGGGAGTCGACTATATGACTAGATGGGTGGAAGCTACAACCACTACTAGAATCACAACGGTAGAGGTAGCTAAGTTTATCTACGAGCACATATGTTGTAGGTTTGGCACACCATTAGAGATCATCTCTGATAGAGGACCAGGTTTTTCAGAGCAGACTTGGTAAGAGAATTAATGCAGAAACTTGGTATTATAAGGAGGCACTCTTCACCATATTACCCTCAATGTAATGGCCTAGTTGAAAAGGTGAATAAAATGGTTTCTATAATTATTACCAAGCAGGTAAACAATCATCCTAGAGACTGGGATAAGTACCTACTATCTACCAGCTTTGTGGGCCTACAGAACCTCATTTCGTACATCCTTGGGATTCACACCGTATCATTTGGTATTTGGTAAGGAAGCAATTTTTCCCATAACTGCAACTACAAAGTCTCAGAGTAATGGGAAGCCAACTTCAATAGCCGAACATGCATTTCAGAGATCACATCATCTACTTAGAAAGACTACAACTGGACAGAGAAGAAGCAATAAATTATTATGCGGCACAAGCAGAGCACAGACGGCTTAGTTTCAACCAGCATCTTTGGCAAAAAGAATTAAAGAAAGGAATGTTGGTGCTCCGCTACGACAACCGCTTTGACACACGCAAAGATAAGAAACTCCTACTCCAATGGGAAGGCCCTTTCATCATCAGGAAAAAGTATGCCAATGGAAGTTACCAGCTTATGGAAGCTGACGAAAAACTTCATAAAAAGAGGGTAAATGGTTGGCGGCTCAAACATTATTTTCTTTGATTTGTTCAGGCTCCACCTATTGACATTCCTGACGAGGATACACCATTAACCTCCAACTCCGACGACTATGATCAAACAGATGAGTTAGAGGCATGAATGCCCCTACCCTTAGGGGGAGGGCTAATGACTCTGGTTATCCGCACCCGGCCAGAGAATTGAGGTCCTAAGAAAAAAATGGCGTGCGCCATTTTTTCTCTCTTCAAAATCTCTCTCTTTCATTATGATCCACACTCTCTTTCTCATCCCCCCCCCCCCCCCCCCTTCTTTGCCTTGCACACGCCTCTCTCTCCTCCCCCTTGTTTTCTTCCCATCGGCAGGCCACGCCCCCCCAATCTCTCCCCTCTCTCACTACCTCCGTTCCCCCTTCCTTCTCTCTCTTCTGTCTCTCGCTGCGTGTGAACAACCCACAAGGGAACGATAATAATGCAACTCTCCCTCTCTCTCATATCCCATCCTTTGACCCCATTTAATTCCCCCCCCCCTTCATTGCTCAGAGAGGGCCGAAAGCAGCCCTAACCCCCCCTATCTCTCCCCCCCCCCCCCCCCCCCCCCCCCCCCCCCCTTGTGCGTCCTTTGGACCAACCCGTAGGCGCATGAGACCATCTCTCTCTCCCACAACCCACACACCCACTCCCTCCCTCGCCACCTCACCCCCTGCTCTCTCTCTCTCGCTCTCTGTGCTTGGACCAGCCCGAAGGTGCAACTGATCACAGGACCGCCATCTCTCTCTCTCTCACCACCCACCCATTCTACACACACACAAACACATGCACTCTCCCCTCCCATATTCCTCAGTGCCTTCTCCTCTCACTCGTCCATTTTCCCTGCACGCAGTAAACACACAATGATATATATATATATATATATACATAATTGATAAAAGACCACCCCCCTCCTTCTCTCCTTCCCACACACGGCACTACACACAACTTACCATATATGATACACACTACACACAATACATATACTCATACGTACACACAAGCATCACACACACGCATATACGCACTCACAATAAAAAAAAAGAAAAGGAAATACGACATCAACATCAAAAGAAAGAAGGAGGCTAACTCGCGCGTCGCCAACACCAAAACAAGAAGTGGCGCCGAAGGCATGCCCTGGCCATCATCGAAAGGAGGTAACACAAAACATCTCGGCTTCTTACGACAAAAAACCGACTCCAACAACACTAAAACCTCACGCTGACCACCTGAACCATCGACAAAACCCTTGTAAATGCCCCAAAACCCCACTTTTCCCTAATATACTAGTCATGGCTAGTGGATTTTCCTCTCTCTCTCCCCCACCCCACTCTTTCCTCTCTCTCTATCTCTACTTTCTGTCTCTGTCTCTCTTACTAGAGAGGCATCTAGACCTTCTATTGTGACCAATGGATACTTGCAATGACCATTAGGTAACGACCACCTCTGAAGCCTATATAAAGAGGCCTCTACTAAGCACAAGGAACACAAGGCACAAGTGAAGGGGGAACACACAAGCTCCATACACTCTACATTTTAAGCACCACTAAGCATGTAGTGCACCCCATGCTTGAGAGCTAATGGCATCATGTTTGGTTGCAAGCTTGGGCATTTTAGCATTGGCAACATCATCATTCTTCCCATGATTCACCACATCACGAATGAGTTACTAATCATGACCACTCTATGCACACGAAGTAGATTGCTCTCCCAAGCAACATGAGCACGCTTGGATTGAAGGCATCTATGCCATGCTACCTTGGGCCGCTCTCGATGCTGGTGATTGATGTCATTGGTGGTCGCATCGTCTTGATGTTTCCCCAACAAACCTTCCCGCTAACTCCAACCTCGCCATGCACCATATGGCGCCCACATTCCATGATGCATCCCTAATGCCAAGATCCAAGTTTGTAGTCATCAAGACCACCACTTGTAAGTACCATCATCGTCAATAAAGGGTGCAATGTTGTTTTGATCTTTGGGGTCCATTCTCTTATTTTATTTCCCATAGTTACGGGATGTTTCTTCTCTTGTATATCGCCCTGCTTGTGCTCCATCACGTGCGATCTTTCCCATCAGTCAGTGTGCCCTGTTCCAAGATTGTCACATACCTCCCTCGTGCACACAGTAATGACTAGTGATTAGGCATTTTCTTTATATATGGATGTCTGTTATACCACCGTTTTGTGTTGATTACCTAGAGGGCATTTCACTTTTGCTACCCTAGGTCATGAATGGTCATGAATGTTTGCATCCTAGCCACACTTATGCTAGGTGGTTCCACTTCCTACCTATAGGATCACTCCTACCTTGAGATGATGCTTGGGGATGTTCAGGCTATGTGTGGTGCATAGGCCACCCCATATGGCATGTCATTTCCGGCCATCAACACAATGATACACACAGTCTTAATTACCCTCTTTCTCTTATATTGTCTCTCTTTCTAATCCTTGCTCTCCCACACATTGTCACATCCAATGTCCATATTGGAAATTGACAGTAATCAATTCCAATTTCGTTCCTGCTCTGAAGGAAGCGGCATTATAGTAAGAATTCTCTCTCTACCTAATATTCATAACACACAGAAGCACACACACTCAAAGAATTACAATCATCCATACCTTTAGGATAATATTTATCGATCAATCAATTTCTCTCCTTCTCTCCTACTAGCAAGAGCATTGACAATACTTTCTTCTTCTCTCTCTAGTTCATTCTGCATACGTCCAACTATCTTCTTCTCTCTCTTGTTCTCTCTTACACACACATACTAACACACAAGAAGGCAACGTTTTGCTTCTCTCTCTATCTCCCATTCTTTGCCTCTTTCTTGCTTCATTTTTTGCTTCTCTCTCTTTCTATCTCACGTTTCTGGTTCTCTCTTTACTAGGCTCTTCTACACACACACACTAACACACACAAAAAATATTCTACACTAACACACACACACACACACACACACCTTTTCTCAAGGAAAGAGACAACACATGTAGGTGACATTTTCTCTCTCCTACTCTCTCTATAACCTGCTAATGACTCCCTCTCTCTACCCTCTCAGGCTCGCGACCCCACACCAAGGCAGTGTTCTCTTGCAACTTGCTTGCGGCCCCGCTATCTCTCTCACTCTCTAACTACACTCTCCTCTTGGTGGCTTTGGTCACGCTTTATTTCTCTCTTTAGTTATGCTTTCTCTCTTTGTACTTGCGCACACCCTATGACTTACTCTCTCTCTCGCTCACATGCTCTCCCTGCACACGAACTACTTGTGGCCCGCTGGCGATTCCCTAACCGCATACCCCTTCAGAGCTGGCCGACCAAAAGAAAAACTTTTTTTTAGTAAATAAAAATATATTCTCTACCAATAATTTTAAGGTCTATAAAGACCTTGTTCCCGCCTTTGAATGCCCGAGACCTCAAAGATCTCTATCATGGTAATGAGCCTCAAGCTCAAACATTCTCTCCCCCTATTCTCTCTAATCTCATGGTCGCTCCCAGATTTTAAGTCAAAATTTGAAGCTTTTCCAGGTACTTACAATAAAACTTGTGTAAACCTCCCGTTTCTTTAGAGTCAAGCTCAAATTCTAACTTGGATTTTATTGTTTCAACCAACTAACATGCATTAACACAAGTTAGGGCAAACTCACAAGACTTTGAAGATCTACTTCGGCTAAGAATGAACTCAAAAACCTCACTACTGCACTTTCACTCAGACTAGGCATCGGGTGAGTCATCTATCCCGCCAAATCGGTCATAAAAAGAAGACCTTTTTAACGTCATAAAGGAAGTATAAGGAATTTTAAAGATACATTCCGACTAATCTTGAGCTCAAAACCCCATTGAGGTCACATAACAACAATATTCTCCCAAAACCACCTATAAATAATCAGTTTCTAAGTCAAACAATGATAATTTGTCATCTTTTTCACTCATCATCTATGAAATTTTGCAGTTTCCTCCGCAACAAGCTTAAAATCTAGCTAGTATTTGATAATTTAGTCAAGTAAACTTAAACTAGGGACTCATTTAGAACTGATAATTTCCTATTCATCACAAACTGAGATACCTAATGGCCATAGTCGTGAATTTAGAGTCGTTAAGATAACTATCAACAACAAGTTCCCTTAAACTAACTCAAGCCATCAAGTGACTAACTACCTTAAATAAAAACTTATCAGTAAGCAGTCATAAAACTTTACAAGTCTTGAAATTAATGCATACATTATGGCAATCATTAACATGATGATGCACCTAATATGCCCAAGAAAATCCCAATTAACCCCAATTTTGATACAAAAAATGAAAAAATCTTGTCGTCTACAATTGCAACAAGTGGTCAAAACAAATAAACTGCAGATAAAGCTCAACCAAGGGACACTACCACAACAGAATCAATCAATACAGAAAGAAATGATGAGACAATCAAGTGCAACATTGTTGGTGAGAATGAAGAAAAATTATCAAGTGAAGTAAAGCTAGATTTTTAGTTAGACAGGAACCTCATGTTTTTTTGCACTTGGAAAAGATATGGACAACCACAATTGGAAGATACTCATGAATTTGTTATCATATCAGGAAACAAATGAGCAGAATGTTGGGGAATCATCTCCGCCACCACTGAAGTAAGTTTACAGAACATTATAGCCCAATTCCATGTGATCATAATAAAAGATGTACATGATGGACTCATATTGGGAAATCCAATATCTCAGAAGGTTTTAGAGATATAGAGCTCAAACATGATGAAGTCTTCAGAGACAAGCAAGAATGAAGACCAAGAATGGTCACCCGTAGGCAACAGCACAACGTCCTCAAGCACACTTAAAATGGATACTGATATCTAAGTAGACATTATTAAGATGATCGATTCATTTCCATTGAACAGAACTTTAGAAGAGCTTAAGTAGATTAGGCATCAAGATGTGCAAATCAAACATAGCAAAGATCAACCACGATAGCTATTGAGAGCAGAAAATGCCACCAAGATAAGAAGTAAAGAAGTTAAAGATTGTAGACACCCAAGAAGCAATAGGAATTCCAAAGATCCAGACATTACCAGCTAAACTAGCTGATGAAATTTAGATTGGAAAACAGAGCCTCAAGACACCCTCCATATAGACACATTTAGATCAAGATGAGACCATGACAAAAGTAGGACATAAATCACCAAGAGAACCCCCAATGAGAATAGATGTAGTTCTTAGTAGTACAAAAGGAGAAAGTGTCAGATGCAATGCTCTTTTGGATAAAGTAGTAGACTGCAATATGATTGCCAAAAACATCCAAAGGATCCTCCATATCACTCCATGAAAACATGATAACAAAACAATGCTAGGTATGCATACAGATCAAGAAGAAATAGTTGCTACCCTTAGCATCCAAACTCATGAAGAGCAGGTAAAGTTTTAGGTAAAGTCTTCAAAAGACATGCATTCAGATGTCATCCTCGGACATCACTGATTAGACAAGCACAAAGCATACAAAGAACACATAATGCTATTACTTTATTTTCCAAGTGGTAGAAATCAACAATTATAGATACCATTAATGATAGATTCAAAGTAGCAAAAGTCACAAGAATGAATGACAAATCTTGCAGACAAAGGTAAAGCCAAAGTGGACCTTCCATTGATTAGCATGAAAGGTGTGATAGCATATGCCTCTACATCAAAGAACCCTCATGGATCAGCTTCTTCAAGCAAGAAGGCTTTCAAAACTTCAAGTCAATTGCTGACCCAATTGAAACCTCTAAGGAGACACCCAAAAAAGCAAAGATATTCCAGTCAAAGTACTCTAGAAAGTAAAATATAGTTAAGAAAGTGTTTGTTCCGAGTAGTTTAGTCAAAGTCAATGATCCGGTTTGGATTAAAGACAGGAAATCAACACAAAAAGACAAACACATGGGATGGACAGCATCATAGTGGATCTTAAAAGAAGAGGAGTACTATAGAGGTAACATACAAGTATGGGTGCCAAAACCACAGGTTAGAGCATATGAAGTAGTGTCAAGTCCCTCCCAAGAAAGAAGGCCCACAAGATATCAACCTAGACAATATCCTAGGATACTTAAGAAGGAGGTATACAACAAAACAACATCGAAAGACGCTAAATCTACCACAACTCTCAAGAGGATACAAAACAAAGATAGATCTCAAAGAATCTTTCTCTTGGAAAAGGATTCTACACAGGTTATACAAATATTTGGCTACCAGACAACCACAAGCCAACTGTAACTACACCAGACCTGCATGAAGATCTTAAGAACTCAACAATACCTAGAGCAAAGAAAAGTCCACAAAGGAAATACAGAGGTTATCAAGATATTTGGATTCCTAAGTCCTCCAATGCTCCTAGCCAAAAGCTAGATGTTGACAGCCAACAAAGGCCTACAACAACATCAAAGAATCCTTTCAATAGGCCCAATTGGAGAATCAAATGAACAATGGAGTCTTCATAGTCAAAGAAGGACAACCCAAACAACAAAGCTTTTGATTCAAAGATGATAAAATAGGTATGGCAAAAGAAACCTTCAATGCCAACTTGGTCCTTCACTAATCCTCTTTTTGAGGATTAAAGCTTAATTTCACCTAAGGATTTGTGCTAAGAGTCATATTTATTAGGCTTACGCTCAAGCTCAAAGAGTTGAGCATATCTAAGTCATGTCGCTCATGTTGGATGAGATAAGCATAAGAGTCAAAGTCTCTTAACTTACAATTGGTGGAGTGTCGTAAAGTCCAACACTCACGCACAATGCACAATAATATGAGAGCACATATCTTCAACAAAGGAAACCATTCTTAAAGGGGTGTCAGCTTGCAAAGCCATATCATATGCTTTTATAGCTACACCATCTTTTTGAAGAACCCCTCAGAATATTTCTTGCACAACGTTAACACATTATTTTCCATGCATTTCTATGTATGCATATAGGATGTCCAACCAGTGGACATATGCATTAGCCACTCTTTTTTGCTTCCACCTATGCACCTTGAGTTGACTACAATAGGAAAATCCATGTTCCATCATGCTACCGTCTCATATTTTTTGCCTTTTTAAATTCCATATCTATCAACAAATAATCCCTTGAGTACTTTATTATATTTTCCATGCTAATAAGTACTCCAATAATGCGCATATCCCAAAGGCACTTTCTTCCCATTGGTTTTTTTTCCCTTTGGTTATCCAGGTATTAGACCATAATTTAGAACCTCATTATTCTACTTCCCTTGTATATAATTTTCATAAATAAACAACATCCTCATCATTATGCTATTACAACAGAGCAATGCAACATCATCTCTCACATCAAACATATTCAGACCAATGAAGATGCTACAACAAACTAAACCTGATCAACAAATTCAATAGAAAATGAAAACAAGCTGCCCATCAACAACCAATCAAAAACCTTCCACATCCTCTACAGTCACTTTTCAACAGTGCTCAAGGACGGGCACTACATTTGGAAGGGAGGAATGTTAATTGAGCCGACATCACTTAACAGAAGATTCTTAAGGCCCAAGCCTTATAGACGCACATTGAAGATCAATAAAGATTGGAGTTACAAATTTTTCACATTTTCCCAAACTGGTCATGTATTGGAAATTTTCCCAAAATGGTCATGTATTGGAAATTTCCCGACTTATTTCAAGCCATTGTAATATTTTTAATGTGCTATGGGATCAATGGGAGTTCCAAGCTGTAAAGAACATGTCAATTAGTGTGTCTAGGTTACAGATTGAGTAAGTGGTGGAGCCCTAAAGGCCTTGGGCACCCAAAAATTGCATATTTTTACTCTAGCTCACTAATCGTGTGAGTGTTTCCATGCCCTTGCTGGGTAGCTCATCTTTCTGGATTGATAAATTTGTTGGTCATTGGAGCTATGCTACGATGGTACCCCCAACACAAACTCAAGCTGAAGCCACCCAAACTTGTGGTGGATGATCCTCAAGCTCAATCCTAGCTAAACCAAGAACTTGAGAGCTTCACAACCATTTATGGCTTCTCTTGGGCAGAATCTCTAAGGATGTAATGGTAGCCCAACTAGTTTAAGAAGAGGTCAAAAAAGAAATACTACTTCATTCCCGCAAGAAACAACTGCCAATGTAAATAAACCTCATCTCACTCAACCTCTACTAAGAGCATTGTTTTCCTTCTTCCGTCGCCATTCAAGATTACCACTTTCTCTCATAAACAAGATCCTTCACCCTCATCTTGTCCCTCCCCATCCCCCCCTCAAATTTATAAAATGCTACAACAAAACTTCTTCCAAAACTCCCTCTACCACCTTGAGCCCAAAAACATTCTACACCCACTCCCCCTAATCTTGTCAAGCCAAAAAATGTTCCCGAGTCCCTTGAAACCCTCTTTATCCACTTCACTCCTTGTTAAAGCATACCCCGGAGTATTCACCATGAAAAACTTACCGCACCACATAAGTGCATGGGAGGGGTTTTTTTTTACAAGTTACATAAGCGTATAGGTAAGGGGAAGGCCCCCAATAATTTGTATCCTAAGATGAAAAATAAGGAAGGGGAGTATCATATTAATGTGGGGGGCGGGGGAGGGGACTTGACTTGGGTTGATTACTTGTAATGATTGGTCACCGATGTGTACTAGAACTCAGATGAATTTAGGGAAAGCTTTTTATTAGGTCACACATCAAATTTTGCATCAAGCCGGTCATAGATAAGGGTTGATTTGGAGCAGGTCAAGGATTGATTTACACAAGCTTTGGATGGGCCAGAATTGGAGAGTAGCCTGAGTGCAGGCTGATTGGGCACATAGTTTGAAAGTCAAACTAAGACACATTGAGGGTACATCTAGTTATCAACAGAAGTAATTCCTTAGTACATTGCCAATCACTATGCTACACACTCTTTGACTACTTTTACTCCATAAGATCATGTGAGACCTAAATTTTAAATTTAAGAAAGGGGTATGATAGTTTTCTTCATTAATTTTTGTATAAGCGTAGAAAAAGGGCTCATCTTCCCTAATATGAGTTGTATATAGGTGTTTTATCAAAGTTGTCTGCTCGCAGGTGGCGTCTAGTTTTGTATATAGAGTGAATCCCCTAGGAAGTATACCTCCTCTCCTCCCTTGTTAGAAAATGACCAAGAGAGGAGGTAAGGGGAGAACACCCTAGCCACTAGGTTCAACTCTTATTCTTCACACCTTGCCCCCTCCCTTTGATTTGGCTCTCTCCCAACAAAACTCTTCCCCCTCTTGTTTGATCTTCATCCTCCTCTCTCCATAAACACTTCAATATCTTTTGCCACCTTCTACTCAGTCCCAAAAATTATTCTCCAATTCTATCTCGGGAAAAAATGACCACTCGTACTAACTATAACATAAATCTATAACATTATTTTTTAAAATTTTTATAACGTCTCTAATTGAACCCTCTCCTTTGAAGAGAAGAAAATATTTGGTACGAGATACACCAAATGTGTTTGATATCTTAATTTCTTTATTATGTTAAATATCTAGTACATATAAAGAATATGATAAATATAAGTCATACCTCCTAAAACACAAGAAGATCTATATTATGGTAGAGGTGGGTATGTGAAGTAGAGCTGCAAGAGAATATGCCTACTAATGGTAGATCAAGACAAGGTAATGCTATTGCATGATGGTTGCACATATTACGTTAAGTTCATAGCTCTCTCTTTAAAGTTATCAAATAGACTAGTGAGGATATGACTTAAAATGATGAAATAAATAAAGGTGGATATTAATTAAAATATGTTTAATTTATTCACATAGATATGCATGCCTCTCAGCCATCTATACCAGCTCGAGGCTACGTCATGCATGTTCTCTTCAAAGATCTTTTTTTTTTTGATAGAGGCATGATTAGCCCATTAATATACTCTTCTATGAGTGAGTGTGAGTAAGATCAATGAGCTCAAGGAAAACCACTATTATGTGTATGGTGGCTCCCATGACCACTTATGATTGTCTACATGCACTAATTGGGTTTGAAAGTTTCTGCATTGGAAATTTATTTGTTGATGGAGTTAGTTCTTCCAATAATATGATTCTTCAAACAGAAAAATATACAGGATATCTTATAGCTACCACGCCTAGAAACATAATTTAGACTAATAACAACCACCCTTTTTGTTATAAAGAAGCCACATGAGTAGATTTAAGCACAAGTGGATATTAGCCATCTACTTAATCGTCAACTTTTTCAACAAGATGCTCAGAGCTTCATCACGACTTAACATGTCCACCCTCGCCACCCCCTTGACACCACCCTATTTTGTTCACATTACCTAACCCTCGTCTTTCAACATTTAACATCTCCAAGCTTATCAAGAGGATTATACCCTAATTAAACTTCTTCATTAGCAAGTTCAGCCACCCATTGCACCTTGGTTATCCTCCCTAACTGCTAGTAATACCCTATTATCCCCTATAGGCTCCCTAATCCTTTTCCTCCCACAGTCACCAAATCAGAAATCTTATCCACCAATAAATTTTTTTTCACACGAGAATATGAAACATTTCATTCCAAACTCACCAAAACTTTATAAAGATTTCCTTGTCCACCTCTCTTCCCTTCTTAAAAATAATCTCCTCCCTTATAGCCTCAAGATGAAGCCACCCAAACTTGTGGTGGATGATCCTCAAGCTCACTCCTACCTAAACCAAGAACTTGAGAGCTTTCACAACCATTTATTGCTTCTCTTGGGCACAATACTAGGGATGTAATGGTAGCCCAGCTAGTTTAAGAAGAGGTCACCAAGGAAATACTGCTCCATCTCTCCAAGAGATACCTGCTAACATAAATAAACCTCATCTCATAACCTCACCTCACTTGAACTCTACCAAGAGCATTATAGTCCCTCTCCCCTACCCTTTCAAGATTACCTCTTTCTCTCATAAACAAGCTCCTCCACCCTCATATCATCCCTCCCCATCCACCCTCGAATTTATAAACTGCTACAACAAAACTTCTCCCAAAAATCCCTCTACCACCTTGACCCCAAACAAATTGTGCACCCATTCCCCCTAATCTTGCCAAGCCAAAATTTGGTTTCCCAGTCCCTTGACAACTCTTTATCCACTTCACTCCTTGTTAAAGCATACCTCCTCTCGTCCCCTGTTAGAACATGACCAAGAGAGGAGGTAAGGGGAGAACATCCTACCCATTGGGATCATCTCTTATTCTTCACACGTTGCCTCCTCTCTTTTATTTGGCTCTCACCCAACAAAACTCCTCCCCCTCTTGTTTGATCTTCATCCTCCTCTTTCCATAAACATTGCAATCTCGTTTGCCACCCTCTATTCAATCTTGAACATTATTCTCTAATTCTATCCCGAAAAAAAATGACCACTCGTACTAACTATAACATTAATCTTTTCTTTTTTATAACCTCTCTAATTGAACCCTCTCCTTCAAAGAGGAATTTTTTTTTTGTAGGAGATATACCAAATGTGTTAAATATCAATCTTTATTGTGTTAAATATCTAGTACATGTAAAGAGTATGATAAATAGGTTTCATACATCCTAAAACACAAGAATATCTATATTATGATAGAGGTGGTTATGTGAAGTAGAGTCTCAAGAGAATATGCCTAATAATGGTATATCAAGTCAAGGTAATTCTATCATATGATGGTTGCACATATCATGTTAAGTTCATAGTTCTCTCTTTGAAGTTATCAAATAGCCTAGAGAGGTTATGACTTAAAATGATGGAATAAATAAAGGTGGATATTAATTAAAATGTATTTAATTTATTCACGTAGATGTGCATGACTCTCAGCCCTCTATACTAGCTCTAGGTTACGTCATGCAAGTTCTCTTCAAAGATCTTGATTGTTTTTTTTAATAGAGGCATGATTGGCCCATTAATATACTCTTCTTTGAGTGAGTGTGAGTGAGGTCAATGAGCGTAAGGAAAACCACTATTGTGTGTATGGTGACTCTCATGACCACTCATGATTGTCTACATGCACTAGCTAGGTTTGAAAGTTTGTTGGATTGGCAATTTATTTGTTGATGGAGTTAGTTCTTCCAATGATAGGATTTGTCAAACATAAAAATATATAGGGTATCTACTAATTACCACAGTTAGACACATAATTTAGAATTAAAGCAACCACCCTTTTTGTTATAAAGAAGCCACATGAGTAGATTTAAGCACAAGTGGATATTAGCCATCTACTTAATCTTCAACTTCTTCAACAAGGATGCTCACAGCTTCATCACGCCTTAACATGCACACCCTTGCCACCCCCTTGAAACCACCCTATTGTGTTAACATTACCTAACCCTCCTCTTTCAACATTTAACCCCTCCAACCTTATGAAGAGGATTAAACCCTTAACTCCTTCATTAGAAACTTTACTCACCATTGCACCTTGGCTATCCTCCCTACCTTCTAGTAATACCCTATTATTCTGTATAGGCTCTGCTAGGGGGTCACCGCGACGGACGTCTACAACATAGGTTTTTGTAGTAACATATTGTCAATATGCAAGGAAGCGACTCGGGATGGGGCAAGCAGACTTATTGAGAGTGTCAATCTCATCAAAGTGAACTTAGAGAGCTACTCGTATTACGACAAAAGAAAATCAACCACTTCCTAGTCAGAGAATCAGAATGCGTCCAATCTCACCGCTCTAGGTCATCACGCCTTTTCGGCATCCAAGTGAATTTGGAATGCAACGAAACTTAAGGAGAAGTATTACAACACCTAAGGGCACATTCCTACCAAGTTCTGCAACCATCTGGGAAGGTACATAAATCACAATCCATCACAAAAAATGTGTAAAAAATTGAAACAGAGCTTTATGAAAAGGTCCCCCTTAAGCATAGAAACATTTATCATGATCAAAACATTTAAAAAAAGAACCATTTTAACCTTCAAATCAATGCATTTAGCTCACAAGAAATGCGTCCAAACCATATCAAAATTGAGAATGGTTATACTTAAATTGTAGAGCAAGAGACAAGGAACACAGTGTGCAGTTCGGAAATGAATTCTGATTACCAGTCTAGGAGGAAAGTGGATTACAACTTGTAGCAGCAAGGAGCTTCTCACAGTGCACATTTAAAACTCTCCTTAGCTAATGATATTCTTTTGGTTAAAACTAAGGGTTTTGACTTAAAGGCTAAGGGAAGTTTCCCACGACCATTAGGCCACTTACAAGTGTTGGCAAGGACAATCGAGACGAGAATGAGAGAGAGGGAGAGTGAGACGAATCCAGATCTACAATCCCCAAAGTGTGTATAGAGGGCACACACTGAGTACACATATATAGTGGGGACTCCTAGCTATACATAGCATAGGGGCTGGTATATATAGCTCCAACACCCCCACTCAAATAGGAGTCCCTAACTGTGGATAAAAAAACCCTTGGGGGTACAAGGGAAAAACCCAAAACACTATATACATGCATTGTTATATTAACAATCATCAAAATTTACAAAATTCATTTTTAAGGAGCTACATCACTCCATAATCTACAATGTGTGCTTTCAAGAATCTTTAGAGGTTCAATAACCCTATATATACAATTGAATTGATAAAAATTCTTCAAAATCTTTGAACAGCTTCAATATGTTTGAGCCGTTTCAATATCTTTGAGCCCATGTACACACTGCTTGACGTGCCTTTCATCCTATAAACAACATCAAATCAAGAAACATATCGAGGTGTGAAGGTTAGACATAAACACATCACATTATCCTTAAAGAAGATTCGCGACACCGCTCTAGAGATGACATAGAAACAAACGTAATGCCGATGCAATCACATGTGTGATGACATAAAAACAAAGGTAACATCAATGTAATCACATGTACACACATATATACAAAGCCGAGATGTAATGAACATATTGGGGTCCCCAAGATCTCAACAATTGGCAGTTGTCATTATCATGGCTTTACGTACCATGGCATCATATTCACCATGACATAAGAGATCAAAAAGCTTTGAAATAGCAATCATCATGATTTCACGCACCATGGCATCATGGTACTCACCATGGAATTAGAGACTCTTTCAACAAATCAAAGAGAAACTGTGAAAAATAAACCATCATCATGGCTTCACGTACCATGACATCACGGCATTCACCATGACATAAGAGACGCTCAAAAAATCTTCGAAATAGGAATCATCATGGTTTCACGTACCATGTCATCATGATACTCACCATGGCATTGGTGACGCTTTCAACAAATCAACGAAAAACTATGAAATAGAAATCATCATCATGGCTTCACATACCATGGTGCCATCACAGTATTCACCATGGCATAAGAGATGTTCAAAAAAGCTTTGAAATAGCAATCATCATGGTTTTACGTACCATGGCATCAGAGACATTTTCTTCAAATTTTTTAAAACAAAACTATAAAATAGTAATCATCATCATGGCTTTACGTACCAGGCATCACAATATTCACCATGGCATAAGAGACGCTCAGGAAAACTTTGAAATAGCAATCATCATGGCTTTACGTACCATGGCATCAGAGACACTAGTTCTGTGCAAAATCTGCAAAACCTCAATATAATGATTAGTCAGTAATGATTCAAATCAAAACCATCACACACATTAGTATATGATCCCATAAGACGATCATAAACTTACGTGAAATATTTATTGCAAATTGCAACGAGATCAATAGCAACAAATTACAAGTTCTGATGTCCAAACATACAATCTCAATATGACAAGGTCGAGGTGGCTACAGGGCAGTCCCTAATGACGAGGAAGGTTGGAAATATTTGTGTCTCAGTCTGGGTAGAAGCAAATTACAAGAACTAGATTAATTTGAGCATGGCGCATAGAACTTGAAGGCTCATAAGAACAATCGACATGTATATCCATTTAGTACTTACGAGAAAAGATCTAACATCATGGTGCTACTCTAATTGAATCCAAAAGAAGGAACTAAATTCCACTCAAATTTTACACAATAAGGATACGTAAACTTCACATTGGTCATTAAAACAGTTCACAAAGACGACAACAATCAAATAAGAGGTTTTTGCAAGTTTCTCTTGTTGGCAATAATAACAACAATAATATTTCTCCTTGGTGTAGCACGATCAACACGAGGTCATTGCAGGTTGGGGCATGCTCGGATAAAGCCACTTGCTTGTTCTGAATTAAGGCCATGAAAATGCAGTCTAAGTACAGTAGATTAATGACTTCATTAAATAGCAACTATTTTGGTTCTGATCGTTATTTAGGTCGCTCTTTAAAGGATAAATAATGTGATATATTGAAATAGCATGGGAATTTAAATAGAGAAGGTAAAAATAGGTCGTCAATAGACTACAAGGTAAAAATAGACGTGCTACCGATTGGGGCCGGTGGATGCACGGTAATTACGGTTTGATATTATGTTTCCTCTATCTGCCCGGCTCCCTTTCTCTCTCCACTTCCCAGAGTGTTGCTCCTATTGTCACAACTCTAGATTCTGCAGGCTACTCAGTCTTCCTTCTAATTGCAAGCCATTCTTTGCATGTCTCTGCCTTCCACGGTGTTTCTCCTACCGTCACGTTTTCTTCTAATAGCAAGTCCTCAGCGGCTTCTGCCACATTAAATAAACCCTAAATCGGCTCATCGTTTCCAGCTTCTCTAGCCGCTAGCAACCCATCAAAGCTTGGCGCAGGCCTCAAGGATTTTGCAAAGGTGGAGAGCAATAAATATAAGCGCTGCTGCAGCGGCTACTAAAATATCGGAACGCTAGTCATGCGCATTCATGTTTACTTAAAATAGCATCAAATTAAAAGTAGAATTCTATTCTCTAAATAACAATTACTAAAAAGCGCTATTGTAGATGATGCTGAGATTCTGTGCAAAACTTTGCTGCGCAAAATTCCATGATGCAAGGCTCTCTCTACTGCAATCTTTTCATTAGGAAATTTCGGAGGTCATTTGGAGGGCCTTCTAAGAAAATGTATTTTTTGCACTCTCTCTCTAGAAAAAATGGCAAATAAAAGAGCTGGGTCTTTCATAGTAAAACTTCAAAAAGTATACTTTAAGTAGATTCCTTACTCTTCTAAACATTCGTTCGTAGTGATTGAGGGATAATCCTCTTTTCAGTTGCATTGAATGAACCTCGTCAATATGGAGGGAATGAGGCTAACATGGAGGGACGAATCCGCAGCCGCTATTCACTTTCCATTAAACCTGCACATTTGGCTAATGGCGCACTCCTCAAATGGCACAAATGTTACCCAGAAACGAGCCAAATATCACCTTCACATTGATTTGGACAATGAGTATCAACCATTGATTAAGCGCAGTAAAACAAACACACATATACCTCCCGCTTCCATAGACACGCTCAGAGCTCAAGGAGCTAAACACATAGATATCTGGACGAGAGGCTCTCTCTACCCTAAGAATCCAATAACTAATGCGTCTCCACCGTTTGTCAATCCTACAAGCTTATTGACCTTTGCTGGTGATGGAGAAAAGGGCCTTCTGGGTTATTGTAAATCACTTACAAGAGAAGCTGAAACTTACAAGAGCATTCTCGAAGCTCAACAATGTGAGACTGTTCGCCTTTCACATTTACATTCTACAGATCAGGTTACCATTTTGCAACATAAAACAGAGGTACAAGAACTGAAAGGAAAGGTGTGAAGTTGTCAAATGAAGGACACCATCTTGGGTGGTCGTATCCGAAAGAAGAAATTGCGCAATCTTGAAACATTGCAGGTTGCATCAGGAGGTCTCAAGAAAAGAATCCGAGCATTAAGGTGATGCTTCTTGGTTGGCTACATTGTCTTAGTTAAGTAATCTTTTTGTTTTTTCTTGTTATGCATTGTTTTCATGTGCCTAAATAGTGTTAGTGAAGCAAATTTTCTATTATTTACTTATGCATTGTCTTCATGTAGAGATTCAATCTATCCTGACAAGGAAAACATTGACCCCAAAGCCAATATAGGAAAGAGATTGAAGCCACTTATAAGTAGAAGCCTGGAAGCAGATATAGTATATGACAAGAAGTTTAAGGTCCTACAACGAAATGTAGTGGACCGCTTTATTTCAGAGAACTCAGTGCCTGCAAAAGAGATACAAGGCACACTTGATTCACTTGGTGTAAGCAAAAGAGGATATTCGGCTATCCAAAAGTCTGTCTCATCCATCTTTGTTAGGAAGGGTATAAAATCCAAACTTCTACCATCAGCCTCACGTGTTTGGAAAGAGAGGCTTCAGCTTAACGAGGCACAGGGAGACTATCTTGGACAGCCCTTTCATATTAAAGCAACTTACACTGGCCATGGAGCAAACATGGCATATGATGAGTTCAAAAATATTTTTATGGACCTGCAGATATTACAGAAGAGAATGGTGGAGTTTTACAACATCACATTTGAAGAGTCACGTGGGGTATTACATTTTGTGTTAAAACTGGATGAGTGTGAGCTTGTTAAAGAGAAAAAGCTAGAGCGTGTTACTATTACTTTAATGAATAGAGCCCTCTCAAAGTGTCCCAGTGATGATCCTTTATATTTTAGTGTTCAATCAGAATCTAACATATGGTGGCTTGGTGCGTTTGAGGTAAGCGATATTCTCAAGTAAGCTCAAATGTTCAGATCTACTTAAGTCTCATTTATTTTGTGTTGCAGGTAAAGAAAGAAGATAATGAGATTCTATATTGGGTGTTCCATCGAACTAATATTCCGGAGGTGATTGATCGACAGACTAACCATGGAGAGGTACTACGTCTAGATGGAAGGGGAGACTTTCAAGTTCAGTGGCATCTTGCAGGTGACCTTAAAACATTAAAGTGCATGTATAATTGTGGAATGGGTGCAATGGCAAAGTCACCGTGTTTGTTCTGCATGGAGCCTGCAAAGGTCATGGACCCAAAGTGGTGGAGAAAAGCTCCAACACGTCACATTGAGGATCCTGCTTTTCGACCGGTTTTGAAAATACCACTTGTGAATGTCCACATTTGTACAATGCATGCCATTTGTAGAATTGTGGAGAAATTGGTCTACTTATACATCGGGTTTTCTTGGAAGATTAAGAACTCCGCAGAACGACAAGTAGCCCTGCAGTGCTTAGAAATGGTACTGTCGGATATGGGGCTTCATGGTGGCAATGTGAAAATCCAGCGGGATGAAAAGAGATCAGCTGCTGAGAAGGATGTCCCATGCAAACCATCCATCGGTGGGGTGAAGGCACGGAGGTTTTTATCTAAGCCCCAAGGTACAAGAGATCCAAAGCTAACAAAACATGGAAAAATATATAACACATCTTATGTTAGCAAGGTAGAGTATTAGAGCTGGAAAAAGCTACATATTGCAGTCAAAGACCACGAACCAACTACTCGTAACGCGAAGGCTGAGGTTTGGCGATCAATAGACATCCTATTTTTGATGTGCGACAAAGATGACTGGTCACAAGGTGATATGAACAAGTTCAAGGAAAATCTCAACCTTCTGAAAAAATCATTCAAGACAGCATGGACAGACACCTAGATTACTCACTACATGGTATTATCATGTATTTCTTTCTCTCTTATGTGCAAATATGTGACTGTAAAACATTCTAACTAATCTGTTTTCATATCCAGCACATCATCTTCAATCATTTGCCATATTTTATACAGAATTATGGGAGCCCGACAATATGGAATACCCAAGGGATGGAAAAGTCTCATTACATGGCGAGAAATGCTTATTTCAGGCACACACGACATGGTGGCTCTCGAATCAAGGCTAACAGTTTGAGAGAACTATTTGAATGGTTCTATCGTAGAATCATTCATCGAATGCAGGCAAAAGAAGTCTTGGCAAATTCAGCAACAGCACAAGCCATCAGACATTTACAACAACAAAAAGTTAAAAGATCAATGGCATACAACAACTCCGGAGCTCGTGAAAGTCAACGAAGGTGGAGAGAGACAATGGTGTATGTGAATCACAAGTGGAGAAAGATACTCTGAGTGGATGACATTGTACAAAATTTATGTAATACATGATCTTATACAATTGCTACTTGAAGTGTATCAAGATTTTGTAGGTTCAATTTTGTTTTTTGGCACGTCACCCTTGTAACGAATCATGAGATGTTTGCCATACTCTAAAAGTTCATCTGGGTTTTGTCTACCAAGAGCTAGTGCCATTGCTGTGTAGGTGTAGTAATACGCTGCCCGACCACTTGTATAGCCTGGGCAGTAACCAAAACAATCTCTAGCAAACACTTTGTCCACAAGAATGACTTTATCTACACTTTTGGGCAGCACCGGTCCACCCAAGAAGCGTGATAGTGTCTTGAATGTGTAAGTTGCTATTGAACCCTCTTGTGACATGGAATTGTGAAAAACTACTATCGGCGACTCGCAAAGCTTTGAAAGGTACTGTGCTAGGGCCGCATCCCTTCCTCGATACTCTCTTGTCCGGCGCCGAAGGAAGTCATCCTTGTCAGCAATCCAAGACTGCACATACAATGTCAGAAGTGACACAAAGAGAGAGAGAGAGAGAGAGAGAGAGAGAGAGAGAGAGAGAGAGAGAGAGAGTTACCATGAAGCTCTCATCCTGCAGAAAGAGGTTTTCTTGCCACAGGTCTACAGATGTAGTTGACCCCTGACCTGAATGGTTAAACCAATCCTCCACTTCTTTGTTACTTTTCGATGGTCTTAGGTTTTGTCTTATTGCTTGGAAGGTGGCTTCATCAGGTAGTGTCTCCTTGTATTTTTCAGCTTTCTCAAAGCATCTTCGAAGGCATTCCAT